>NW_009260831.1:438385-479611 GCF_000687185.1 Egretta garzetta | reverse complement strand
AGGAATTAGCTTTCTACTTAAACATCTTTCCTTTGCAACATATCAATCTAATGTGTCCATAGCACCATTAACAACCAGATACATTGTTCAATTAAATTACAAAATGAGCTGCTAAGCCCTAGTTATGTTTCTTGTTTAATTTACATTGCTTTCTGCCTATCTGGGGAGATTCGTATTATAATATCCACTGAACTTTAATATGTACTATAATTATTTGGGTTGGGATAGGATAATATGGCTGTCACCTGTAGAATTAATGGAAGCAATTTCACAAAATATTAAACATAAGACAGCCTGCTTAACAGATGAACTTAGTACATACACCTACATTTTTTGCACATAAGTTTTTTTCGCGGAATAATGCCTTGAAGTTTTTTAGCCTTTTCTCTCTGTTTGTTTTGAAACAGTGATCAGGTTTATGTAGCACAGACAGATATTAAAAGCAATCCAAAATACACCAACCTGAAGATTGCCATTCTGTCGATAAAAGGTACAGGTACAAACACAACAACAAGAGAATAAGTCTGCTCATATTGTTATAACCGATGCGGTATTCATTCTGTTAAGATTCAATCTTTAGGTTTAATGGCAATATGGAAAACGAAGCTAAACCAGTGTGTTCCCTTTTCCTGTCAGCCGCTGAATTCTTAGACACCCCGTCCTCAGCTTCTAACTGTGCTCCTGCTATTGTTCCTTTTCAGTTCGCAAAACATACATTTACGTGTCATCTCCAGTCATTTTAGCAGAGCACAAAGCTTGCTGGAGTTATTAATAGTGCTTGCCATTTTCCTCGATATTTAGTGCAGGGCCACTTCTTGGAAAACAGGTAGGGAACCAAGTGTGGCAATTACACTCACACAGGCCTTTATACCCATCTCACCTCCACAATATTTATCAAACTGTATGTTATTATCTTCTGCGCAAGACAATGAACTGTAGTATTATATAGGACTTACTGACAATTAAAAAACATGATAGTAGATGAAGTGCATTGACGTTTTTATTGTTGTTATTCACAATATCTGTTATTATTAAGAAAATTTTTTCAGTGCCTTGTAAAATTTTAAAGAAGACACTGTTTTGTTATGGAGCAGCATTCTCCGGCAATACTGGCAATTATGCTGCAACACTGCAACAGCTGCATGAGATCCAGAAAGTAAAATAGACCTTAAGCTAAAACAGTGCTGACTGATCTGTCCCATTGCCCATGCTGTACGAACACATGAACAAGGAAAGCAATTTAGACTTTTTAAAGACCTTCTGCCTGCTCCTGCCCTCACTGAAAGCAATGGGCAATCTACCATTTGCTGGCTGTAGTTAACAGCAAGGTAAGGGTACAGGCGCCTGTGCAGAGCAAACCATTACAGGCAATGTGCTGTCCTAGCCCCAGAGCGAGGCAGAACTGGAATTGAATACAACATGCCGAAGGTTTCACTTCCCTTACTGAAGGCTGATTAAAGGCTGATAGATAAACACGTTTTAACCTTCTGACAACCCGTTTGAAAGGTGGGAATTTCTAGGCTAATACAGTTTTTCCCTGCTGCTAGAAAAGCTTTCTGAACTGCCCGTTTACCAAACTCTCTCCTGTTCTCATTGCATTTCTGCTCTTCTGCCTCTTCCTTCAGTGTCTATCTTTTACTTCCCTGCTCCAGGAGGGGGCAGGTGATCCATTCCTAAGGGTTTTGCTTGGGTGCAGGTCCACAGTGAGACCTTCCTTTGGGTTCTTTTCCACCTCTTCCAGCTGATCATGCCTTTTTTTTCTCCCTCCCTGCTTCTGTCTTCCCAAGCATCTCTCTCTTGAGTTCAAATCTCTCTCGCTTTTCTCCAAGTACAGATCTGAAGAGCCCACACTCCCACTTTGCTCAAGGACAACTCTTGTGAAGCCTTCTCAGGTCTGCCCTGTAGTGCCTCCTCTGCTCAGTCTCTCCCCGAGCTGCCTTCTCTAGCCCCACTGTAAGGAGGATCAGCAGCAAAAACCTCTGCTTTTGTCAGCAGGCAGAACTAGGTCTTCTGCTTTCTACTTGCCATCTCCTTTCCTCATCCCCAAAGGTCCTTGCTCTACTCTTACTGAAGTGTGTAAGTGTTGCAGGCAGTTCAGCAACTCCATTACTGTTTTCTCCCCGTGCCACATGCCTGTAGCAGAGCCAGCTCTTCTGCTGCATGTCCTCCCTCGTGGCTGGGGGCTATATTGGCAGCTGAGCAAAGAAGCTGGCTCAGCTGCAGGCTGCTGGCTGGGAGCTCACGACAGCTCTAATGCTGTTGATTCACCTACAGGCAGAAATCAATCTAGGTCTGCAACAACTGAATGAGGAACTTAGAGACAGAGGGCCTCCGTCAGCCTTCCCGAGCACGGCCAGGACTGGGTATGGCTTGGATTGAAGTGTGGCCACGGGTGTAAGTGTCCAGGCTGCACAGTTGCTTCCTTTAGTGAAATTGTCTCCAAAAGGAGAGAAAGAGAAAGCTTTGGTTAGCAACAGTAATTATATGGTACCCTATGGCTGAAATCACTGTCTCCAGATGGAGGATGGGGGAAGAGAGACACACTGATGTCTTCTCCACTAAATTAATTTGAAATAATTAGTATTTCCACCATATTCAACCACATACAAATCCTGACATAATCTCCAGAGCCCCCTGCAATTACTGTTGATAACATGGAAATGAGGAACTTCCACATTTAATGGGAAAGAACATGGCCCTCTGAACCCCAGCACAGTACTGAAGGTTGGTCTGTTTGTGTACTATAAAGACTTGCTGATTGTACAATGAAGCAAGAAATGAGAAATTCCAATGAGCTTTGCTGCATAAAAGTATAATTGTAGCATATGTCAAGTATACTGATACTGGGTTGTTGTAGCTAATAAAAAAGGGGAAGCTATAGGAGAAAGGGCTTGAGCATAGAATACACCAGTGAGCTGTGCCCATGGTCTCTGGAAACCCTGGTGACACAGTTCAACCCCTAATGAAAACTGGGTATGAAAGCTCGTTTTGCAGCTTCCCCACCATTGTTAGCGCTGCTGGCAGGATTAGCTGGAGGGCTAAGCCAACATGTGTTACAATCCCACCTTGATTTTGCTGTGTAGTCATTTTGCTAAATCCCTGACACCTTTGTAAAACAATATTATCATCTGCTCTGATGGATTTATGGGTGAAGGCTCTCGTTTATAAATTTTGGGGATTTATCACCTTTTGTTGGTGTCTGAGATGGATCAGTGCTGAAGCAGCACAGAGGGGATGAGGGAAACATTAAACTGCTGCATTGCTTACTCTTGAGGATATTAATGTGTATAAATATAGTTCATTTACATATCTAGTAAACATGTAATGCTCTCTATTAAATTTATCACTGTAAATATCTAAATTAAATTTAATCCATTAAATTTTAAAAGTTGTATTAAAAAACCTGTAAATGGAGAGCATTGCCAATAAAAAGTAATAACATCGCCACATTTATAATGCTTGAACTGCTTCAGAAGGATGAACCTAATTGGAGCAATAGAAACATAACACCATTTCTCAGTGAGTAAGATTGTCCTAGAAGGGATATAAATGCCACCAATTCATGGTTAAAACTAAAGGCTTTGGGGTTTTGATTTTTACCTGTCTCCTATATAGCCAGCTGTACAGATGCATTTTCCTGTCACGGGGTCACAGTGTCCTCCGTTGTGGCATGGACAGTCCTGGCTGCAGTTAATTCCAAACGTTCCAGGAGGACATGGCTGTGCACACACCAGCCCCTGTAAGGTTGCAGAAAGAGCAATATTTCAGTCAACATTCATAATGCAATAAATTTCTATATGCAGCTTGGATATTTATTGTCCTTCTTGCTAAAACTAGATCTAACTGTAGCAGCAATATTTTTTCTGTTTAAGATGGGCTAAAGATAGTCTTAAAATTCTGCTAACAGAGTAAATGCTTGTCTACCTTCTATCTCCAGAAGGGATTTTTCTTGCCCTTGTACAGTCACGGATAATTCTCTTCTTCCCCCCTGCTGGGGTGGCAGGATATTCACTGCCCCTTGAATAGATGCCGGAAGGATTAGGAGGGGCTAAAGGCAACCAGAGAAGGCTACGAAGCTGCATATGTGCTGGTGGGCTTTTTTGTGAAAGAGAGAGTCAGAAAAGTTGTTGGACCTACCCTGGGTAAGTGTCACAAAGTGAACTTTTGGGAAGAGGGGGATTGTTGGAAAGACTGTACTGGGAAGGTGAAGTTCTGCTAGTTGTGATAGTCTATGATGATCTTCCCTGTTCAGACAGCCCCACTTCATCCAACCACGAAGATCAAATCCAACTGCTGGAGGAGTCCTCTACTACTCATCAGATCCTACACCTACTTCATTCCCTCTACTCTCATCCAGCCCTCATGCTCATCTCTTCAGGCAGCACAGAATGGCATCTGCTAGTGCTTTGTCTACGCCACGGAGGAGGCCAGATGGGAACAACAGACTGGGATAGTTGCAGAAAGCCACCAGTGATGACAGAAGCAATTTGACTCTCCACATCAGCAGTACAGCAGCCTTTTAGCCAGAATAAGTGATTCTGCAGTGGAATATCTGCCTAATTCCTGAACACTCACTAGATGCATCATCCAACATCCTCCCAGCTCCTTATCCCCAGCCTTGGAGCCATATCTCAGTCCCTGACCTGCCTCAACTCCACATCTTGGTGGCTACCTCCTTCCCCCATTTTAGGCTCCCAGCCCTCTGCTCTCCTGCCTCTTTAGTCCAGTCCACCCAAAATCCTTGTTGCAGACTCCCTTTTAGTCCTCTCCTTCATTCAGACCCAAATCCCCATGTCTGAGTTGTTTCCTCCTTCCCCTCCCTGCTTAACCATCCCTGAAAGTGAAGAAAAGACAGACTGTCATTCTTGGTTGTGCACTCTGGCACTGCTCATCAGGAAAAGCAATTGCTGGCCAAGCCTTGTTCCAGTTGTTCAGCCCCAAAGCAGAGAATGCTTACCATGGTTTGTGTCTTTGGAGAATTTATCTGCCAAACTCAGGTTTTTCTCCCCCAAGTATCACATAATGTCCCCAGCCAAGTATCAAGGCCTTACAAGGATTTCCCTAGAATTTCTTAGAAGTTCCGTGAATGTTTTTTTTATGTGAGCAAACATAAAATCTGAGGCTGGCATCCAGCTGAGTAACTTCAGCCAAAACAAGCCTGGCAGTGCTGTGATCTGAAGATGGGGTCCTATAATGGAATATGTTTGGCAACTGCAGCAAGCGGTGCTGCTGCCAGCGCCATGCACAGTGCACAGTATTTGATAGAAACGGTGGGTTTCTGTCCCTATTATTATTTTGTTTTAATCTCTCAGAAGTCTTATTTCCCTAACCAAGCCCCAGGGGCTCTGAGTTTTGAACAAGGCACATATTAGACAAAACTTACACAAAACATAAAACAGGAACATAATGGCTGCTTTCACTCCTTGGGGTTCTCGCTCAACAGTTTGAGAAGTTTAGCAATATCAACAAGCCCAAAGGGAAGAGGCTGCTCTTCAATGTAATCATAAAGCAGATACTTCAAGCCTTTCCTAACTGGTGATAGGTGCCTCCTTGGCTGTACAATAGACAGGTTGGCCTCAGTTCAAGAACATTCAGATTACAGTGTTAAAAAACTGGTGTCTCTGGACTTGAGTAATACACAACACTATATATCAGAAAACGTAAGTATCCATTTATCTTGATAATAAATACTTTCTCTCTTCACGTCTCAAAAGGAACAGGATTTCTATCAACAAATGATGAGAAAGCAATACGCTGTGATGCATTCCCCCGGAGCCAAGAGAATCTTTAGGCATACTTTTTGCATTAATATGTACTAAGGGAATCCAAAACATCCCTCTCTGGAGGATCAAATGTCAGACCAACGTTTTCTGCTGCTTATACATCTGATCAGTAAAGTTCACCCCATCAGCACCTTTTTTTAAGGCCCTGATCTCATCAGTTTCTGCCTTTGACATTGTTTGCTATATTATTACCATTTTGTAGTATAGAAAACATTTTTTTCTGCTCCATTTTCTCATCCCCCATTTTTAAAACCCGTAACAGAAAGAAAAACAGACAAAAATAAAAATTGTAGTTGCTTGATAAAGCCCAGAGGCAATGAGAAATAAGGTGAACCTGCTTTAGCAGGAGGGTTGGACGAGATGATCTCCCAAGGTCCCTTCCAACCCTTGCCATTCTGTGATTCTGTGAATCTGTGATTAGCGGAGTGGTTTGCATTAACATGGCACCATGATGCAGAGCCTTGAGAATGGGACCTGGGACCAAACAGGGTGTGTTGCCAGTGACAAATGTTCTGTTGTGTAAGGAAAGATTGCTGCTTCCCTGGGCACGGAGATCCAGTCCTTCAAAAGTGTTTCTGAGAAGCACTGCAAATGCTAAATTTAACTTCTCTCCCCACTTCCTCAGAGTGCTTGGAGAATTTAATACTGCAAATGAGAAAGATGTATAGAATTAAACCTGTAAATTGTTAATGAGGCCCTAAAGCAGCCACCCACTAACTCCCAGAGCCGCAAAGACACAGAAGTGGAAAAAGCCCAACATTGTAGTATGCTGGAAGCCACATTCTGTTGACTAGTTCAACAATATATGTTGTTAGCCATCATCCTCTTGGTGAAAACCCCATGGGACAGTAAAATCTCACAGGACACAGTTTGTATAACTTGTTGTGCTTCTGCGAGAGGCTGCACTGGGTGGGAGGAAGCAGGAGGAAAGAAATATTACAAGTAATAAAAGAAGCAGGCTTTGAAGACGGCAGATCCAAGGAAGAACTTAAGAACCCTGGAAGTTCCTCCTATTCAACTTATTGCCTCCCCTTGCATACCCCACTGGCAATGAAGCCCCTGAGGGAGCTGAGCTGCTGTTAATAAGCCTACCCTAGGAAAGGATAAAAGTCTCAGCTCATCCAGCAGCAATAAAATCCAAGTGGATTTGCACTTGTATAAATCCAGGGAGAATTCTCTCCCTCCAACATGATGGTATATTCAATACATACATGCAGTCTCAAGCCTCAAAATCAGCGAGTAAAATTCCTGATGTCAAAGAAAGATTACCCATGGTGTGAAATAAAATGAATGCTGTCTAGCAATCCCATCTTGCTTGCTCGTTTACAGCCCACTCATGTCTCACTTCCCCAACCATTCCAACCACCAAGAGTTAAAAATATAGCATGAAAAAAAATTTTTTTTCTGTCTCTGTGTACTGAATTACCAGCTTTTCATTAAAACCCTGGAGAGACACTTTATACTTAAAATCTCAACATTTACAAGCTGAGTGCTTTTACTTATAATTTCAGTTTCTTTCCCCAGAATACTTGATCTCTCTCTTCAAATTTCAGTTATGCTTGTTTCAAACATCAATTGTTAACTCTAGGGTTTCTCTGGGGACAAAGCAGCCAACAACACTTTTCAGGGAAGTCTCTCTGGGCCACTAAAAATGCAGAGAAGAAACTGCAAGCTGGAAGGAACAGGGCAGAAGTGGGCCAGAATACACGACCACGGATGCTGTGCAGCCCCAGTGCTGTGGTTCTTCTTTAGGTTCTATGCTGCATCCTAAAAGACCTCTAGAAACTGCCTGCTCTATTCTGGTATTAATGATTTTTCAACTTTGCAAAAAAACCCTCCTGATAAAATACAGGTAAGGAAGAGTACAGCAAAACAACTCAGACCCTCAGAAATACTGGCATGCATAAGATAAGGAGAGATAAAAAAATACCCTAAAAATAGCATTTTTATGTTAATCACTTTATCAATCTCTTCTTAGGGGTAGTGCCAGAATGGACTGATAGGCCCTCATAACATAAACATAACATAAACACCTCTCTCAGCCCTTAAATGTTTCAACAGGTATAAGGTCCACATCAGAAGCCATAGTTGTATGATGCTCTTCAGGGTCTTCCGGTATTAAAATAAAAAGTCACAGCAGTTGTATGCATTAAAATCCAGCAAGATTGCCAAGAGACTAATTGTCAGATACAGGAAAAATGCCAGGAAATTTAGTACAGCTAAATGGTATGTAGGCCTGCGAGACTTGGCAAACCCCAGGAGAGTTAATTATTACATTATTGATAAAGTTGAAGACTTTTAAAATGTTTGGCCTTGCTTTCTTGACACAAAGGATTAAAGGTTAGGGCAATTTGCTCTCTCCAGTGCAACCCCTGATGCAAGCAAATCTATTGCAGTCAATGGGAATTATGCCTGAGTAAGGACAGGACACTGAACTAGTCTCTCTCCTATGTATAGTCCTGCTTTAATGACTGCCTGAGCCACTGAATTCCCCCTGGCTTCTCCCTCTCCCTCTCTCCTGAAGGGGAAACAGGACAGCACTTTTGGCAATGTTGAGCTGAGCTTTGAGCTTTCTGTCCCATGTGAGGGCAGTGTCTAAGGGTGCAGGGAATATCCCAAGGAGCTGTAATTCAGAGACAATTTTTTTGTCTGCTCTCCCATGCAGAAGTGTAATGGGTAGCCGCTGCTTGGTTTACTGTAATTTGTTTAACTCTATGATGGTAGCTACCAGTCGTAGAGCGGTGGCTTGTCTGTGTAAGTGCTGTGGACACATAACAAAGGTGGTCCCAGTTTCGAATTGTTAGAGCTTCGTGACAAGAAATAGCAGATAAGCGTCACAAGCACACAGGGAAGGTGTCTGCTGAGACAGTGAACAATTAATTTCCTATTCCAACCACTAAATGAGGGATGAGTATGAACAAACTACACACCGTCCATCCAGGAGCACAGGAGCACTCTCCAGTGATATGGTGGCAGACTCCCCCGTTCTGGCAAGGGCAGCGCAATTCACACTGAGCTCCATGACTGCCTGGAGGACAGCGCTCTTCACACCTTTGTGGAGAGAAAAGAGGTAAAAAACAAAGATCACTTAAAAGAACTTACAGGAAAGCATAAATGAGGAAAATCCACAACACAGCTCATCACGTGAGTCCTTATGCAAATTATGAAACCTCAGTAAGCCTCAGCTGGAATTACCAATTACCCAAGATTTCTTTTGTTTCTGCTGGGGTTATGTATGCACCATGGATCCAGTCCTGTATGGCTGATGCACATGTGTAATCTCTATGCACATACCAAATTCCAGCCATCTCAACAGGACAACTCATAACCATTTAAATAGCCCAGGAAAGTAAGAGTTGCAGGATGAAGCCCTCAATGTGAATTATGTGACATGACAATAAAAGAAGCTGCAAACAGAATAAAAGGATGGGATTAAAATGCTTGAAATTTCTCCAGTCACTACTAAATGTTAACATTTGCAGTGTATAATGGACTGGCAAGAACTCAGCATCATTTAAAGGCTATTTAAGCTCGTTGAGTCTCTCTCAGTACTCGTGGGGGGCCAGTGTAAGGCTAGTTCCTGCAAACCCCAGCAGCTTCTACATTTGCACATTGGTGCTTTTCAGCATTGCTTGTTTCTCTAATCCCAGGTTCTGAAACTACGGTAGCTTCTTCTCCTAACTGACTGTCCTCTGATGAGGATGTTCATGCAACATATCAGTGGTTGGTCCTGAAAGTACTTACTGCTGAGAAATGACACACTAACATCAATGGGACCACTCCTAACAGTAAGCAGAGTCTTTAACAGCGAGTGCTTCCAGGACTGAGGTCACAAGTCTATGAGGAAATCGGGTACTAAATAAAATATTCAAAAGGCCTATCACTTATTTATGAGGGTTAATACTGTCTTTATTTTTTACCTTCCCCTTCATGCAGGTCAACAAATAATACTAGGCTGCAAAAGTATTAAGTCACCCGTAATAGATCTCCAACCAAATTCAGTGACTAAATTCTCTTTTCCCCTTAAATAATTTTGAAAAACGTAATTACTTCTGAAACTACTGAAAGATCTCTAATGAGAACTGATGTTACACTGTGGGCAATTTTAAACAAGGAACTATTGCTTGCTGTCCTAAAATTAATATGCAGATTTTGTGAATCCTACTGGTAAACTTTCAGCGTGGTGGATGGGGATTTAGCTACACGTTTCTCGTTAAAGTTAATAGGAGTCACACTGCTAAATCCCTGCTCACGATGCTAAAAATTTACCCCCTAGATAGTAAGCTGATATAGTTAACAGCAATGCTTCCTCAGTAAGATTGAAAGTCAAATAAATTGGGGATGGTAAGTCCCATTTGATACTGCACTGGACTGCTAATGAGTTGAATGTCCAATTGCTTATAAAAACTCAACTGTAATTTGGATTGTATTCACATACTGAAATTAGGAGCAGGTACAGTTGTTGTACAAGCTGGAAAATATAATGGATTTTTAAGTTCACCTTAGTGCTAGATTTTATTTTATTATGCAGACAGGTATAATTAGCAGTAAAAGAGATTTCCTTTATTTAGTCTCTCTGAAATTGTGTCACCTGATTTCTAAAAAGGAAAGTGTATAATACAGAGATTGCGTAAATTTTGCCAATTACTCATTGCATTAGAAGTGGTCAAAGCAAGGCTGTTAAATGATGCGGAGTAAAATACACCTATCATTGAACTTACAATACCCCCGTGTATCCGGGAGCACAGTGACATTCTCCCGTTTTATGGTCGCAGGTAGCTCCGTTGTGACATTGGCATTTAAACTGGCAGCCCTTGCCGTAGCTCCCAGGGTCACAGAGCTCTTCACAGCGCCATCCTCGGTACCCATCTGCGCAGACGCAGGCGCCCGTGATGGGGTTGCAGAGAGCTTCGTTCTGACACTGGCAGCGGTTGCTGCAGTGGGGTCCCCAGTGCTCGCTATCGCAACCTGGAAAACATACAGTCATTTAGCAGGATGATTAGGAAAGTGCGTCGCAAGCATCTCATCTCAGGCTCTTATGCTTAGGTTGGCAAGCAGGTAGAGGCACTGTTAATGCCAGGAACTTTCTAAAGGGTCCTCAAACTTTCTAAAACTACCCCCCTGATCCAGCAGTCTACTTTAGCATGCGAGGAGACAACGGCACTAGTTACATGCTTACATATGAGGACTTGTTTCACACCCTTATTGGATCAGGACCTAAATCTTTTAATATCCTGTTTCTTAGTGCTCTTAGATAGCTGGAAGGAATGAATTTATAGTGGAATTAGATGCAGAGGATCACATCCTGACTGCAGTGTAGTTAGTGGCAGGTAGTATTGCCAAGCAAATCCTGTAGGTTTAATAATGTCATCAAATATTGTTTCTTAGCACTGTTCCCATAAGATAATAAATACGATAATCTAGAGAAGGCTTTCTCCTCTGGTGTTGCTTTTTTTTTTTTTTTTTGATGTTTGTTTGGGTTTTTTTCTGGAGTAAAGAGATGGTACGGAATAAAATAACACTGGAGATGGGATTTCACGAGGCTGCTTAAACCAGGCTTAGGGATGAAGGTATGGAGTGTGTATGTCAGGTAATTTAGGTGCTGGTAACAGTATGTACTGGCATTACAGAAGGGCCTCAAACCCTATGGCTATTGACATGGAGGGGATGTTCCCTATGGAATGCATTAAAGCACAGTGAGACCCCTTCATGTCACAATCCTGCCTGATCTCTTCTCCTTGTTCGTGGACCATAATGCAGGGTGAGAGAGGGAAGTCAGCCTTACAGAAACAGCTTCATCCTGATTTGCTATAGAAACAGCAATCAGCACCTGCAAAACACCCGTTTAAGATGTATGCGTACTGAACAGACAGCCCAAAGCAAACCCCAGAGGTTAAGGTTTCTTCATAAATGGTCAGCAGAAAATCAAGGATTTCCTCAGTAGCTGTACCCTCTGCTTTGTAGCGTTTCAATATAGCTATGTCAAGGGTGAAGAAAATCATCATTCTATTCAGATTAAAGTTGGTGGCAAAACCCCTGGTAAAGACACAGTTACAGATTATTTTCCAGGTACGGTCAGTTGTGCTCAGAGAGCTGGTTTCGATTATACGAACAACTCCTGCTCGTGTTACATCCACCGCCATGCAGGAGACGAGTGCGTAATTCCAGCAGCAGAGCTGTCTTCACAAACTCTTTTGTTTGCAAACATGTAAACGAATCCCCAGGTGACAGTCACTGCTCCTCAGGCCTGGATCTCTGTTTCCAGACTTAGCAAGATAAGCGTAAAGTCCACTTAAGCCTGAAGCTCTTGTCCTAGAAATTTCACAGCCCTCCCCTTCTATGGCACATGGCTATAAACCCGCACCAGACAACTGTATCTATCAGCTAATTTTGGCAATCTTTTTGTCCTTCTCCTTGAGAAGCAGGATACTCATTGGGCAGTCTGAGGATACTCAGCAGAAAAATAAGAGGAAGACACTTTACTCAACTAGCATTGCTCATTACCAATTTACAAACTTGTGTTTCTTGAGCAACAGTGTTGAAGGCCAAAATAAACCCATTAAAAGACAATTCCAGAGTCTCCAGAAGGATCTGCAGGGCCTTACAGGATGCATGTGCAAAGAGAGAAGGTTTCGTGTCCAGCAGAAAGAGAGCGTGCAACGTACCCCTGTGCATAATCCTGCTTGTGCCTCACACAAGATACTTTATTGCTCTGCCTCGTTTTTCCCACAGCTGTAAACAGGGATGATAGTTCCTCACTAACACCGCTGGGAGCCGAGCAAACAAAATCTCACTCTTTATAAGTCTTAAATTATTACTGAGAATCTCTGGAAAGAGATGATCTATCTTTATTTCACATAGGCATTCTCTAAGACTCCGTAAGCCTTCTGGGGCAGGGAGCAAATGTGCTGGAGCTGATGGAGTTTCCCAGCAATTTCCGTTCCAGAAACACTGATTTGTTTTCCGCAGAACTTGAACATCAAGGGATGTGGTTCTGCACCTCCACAAAGGGTACAAATCTGAACCACACAAGCATAGCCGATAGCCCTTTGCATGGGGAAGTGGAATGCAGGAATCAGACTTAACCCTGCCTGCTTCAGGGACTTGATTCCTGCCTTACCACACCTCACATAAAGCCCTGACTGCCAGACTGTGGGTTGCTCTGGGCTGATATAATTGCAGCTGCAATTAATTTGCTTAATATGAATAAATAACACTCATTAGAAGATGCGACTTATATCCTTGGTCTTCCATGTCTCAGGTGAGCGCTCCAATCATCAGATTTGTCTGCTCAGTTTGTGTTTTTCACTTTGAAAGAAAGTGAAGGAGAAAGCAAACATTTTATAGGAAGGGAAAACCATTTCCCATCGTCAGCTCAAGCATCTTGTTTCACATTTACGGTGTCTGCCCCAAACACAACTCCTTTTATGTAAATCAATCTTATTTGAACCCTTATTTACTATTTATATTGGGTCACACACTTGCTTTTTCCCTGTACCAAATTTCACTCCACAATCTAGCCAAAGGGAAGAGCAAAATGCTGAAGTAAAGAGCAGAAATTCCTCTAATTGGCTGCAAAATCATAAAAACCCAAATCTATATAATAAAAGAAGCCTGCAGTGACCAGAAAACCAGCCAGCAGTTAGATTTTTTTCCAAAGGCTTCTAAGTACAAGGCATCAGTGAGCACACATTGTAACATTCAGTATGTTTAACCCAAAGTAGCTAGCCAAAATGTTTTAATTATCTATGAAATAAAACAGCTTGGCATACCAGATAGCTACTAAGAATGTGAATTTCATGGGGATTTATTAGGGAGAGGACATAAAAATGAGGATTAAGTACATCTGAATGCTCACAGAAGACACAGAAAAAAACAGAATTACAAAAAGATGGGGCTTGTACCACGTCTCATTTACAATGCCTGACACAGCCTTTGCACTTGGTAGGCTCCTTTTCACGTTCCTAAAACTACAAGCAGGTTTTGGCTACAGTTTTCTACATGGTTTGAAACCCCAGTGTGTATAACATACACATGTGTATGTGTGTATAACCAAGGTGAACATCCAGTTGTCTCTCTAGTGATGGGATCATATATACGCAATGACAAGTTGGCCTCTTTTAGATTTAAGTCTTTACCTCAGATGTTAGAGATTTTCTGCTTTTAGCTATCAGTTCAAGCCCTATCTATGTCATGATGAGCAGAGCCATTTAATGTAGTAACAATTCATCCACCGCTGATTAACTGCAAAGGGAATTGAGTGAAATTTGTTGGCAATGTATTAGTGTAAACTTTGTGATAACGGAATATCATCCTCACCTGATTTTACACTGCAGTAATCTCACATGCAGGTAAGACCTTTGTTGCTCAAAGTTTATCAATTCCTGTTGGTTTTCTTTTCCCCTTTCCTTTAAGTCCCCCATTGCAGTGACAGACTGTGGAGTTTTGAGTAAATTCTTTACTTGTGTGATTTCATTGGGACATTACGTGACATTTATATTGTGGTAACTCATAGATCTGCATTGTGGTAACTTCTGTACTTTTACAGAGATAGGCAGGTACAGAGTTGATAAGCTAAATCCAAGTACTTATTCATACAAGTAATTCCACGGAGCTCAATCGGACCAGTCATGTGTGAGACTACTCAAATGCATGACTAGTAATGGGATTGGGATCTAGTCGTTCCAGTTAGAAAATTAAAAACCAGAAGAAACCAAAGACTTCAGCAACCAAGACATATTTTTTCTATATATATCAGTGTGGCAATTCCTAGCTGGTGTGTGATAGTGATTCCAGTTTCTGAGATACGGGGCAAAGCAGCCTCAGAGCTACGGAAGCCCACTGCACTTCAGGAGCATCAGCACCACTTCTACAGGCACAGAGAGGCCATTTTAAAATATAACCCAAGCCCAGCACAGTTTAATCCGGCTCTTGTTGATAGCCTCTCTGTGTTACCATAATACAGATAAATAATAATAGCAACAACATGTGAACAGAAAGCTGATTAAAGCTTACACAAGAGCTACAGTGTAAATGCATATGCCATTAAAAATGTCAAAATGATACAGAGACTTTAACTCTACCATCAATAAGAAAAGCAACCTGAGAGTGGTGATGTCAGGGAGGTACAAATGCTCCCTTCAGACTGCATGGGTGGATGTCAATACCATGAGAGATGAGTCTGAAATAGCCAGAGCTCTCTTGGGAGATGCTACATTAAAGGGAGCTGCCATCTTTCAGGTCACGTGCTAACATTCCCTGGCAAATGTGCTAACTTACTCCTTTTTCTCCTTTGGAAATATGACTAGAGATTAATAGCCACCAATAAAAATGAATATAACTCTGTAAAGGATGATGCTGGGTGCCTAAGCATAATTACAGTTGTCTGCATACGGCAGTATGACAGGTGAAAGATTCATCCCTCCGTGGAAAGCTTGCTCAATACAGCAAAAGTGTTTTCTTCTTTGCATCCCTACACCCACCCCGAAGCCTCGGTGGCTTGTTGAAGGGAGGGCTGATTACAGCGGGCTCTGCGTATCCGCCTGATATAGGTGTGCATGACGTCCTGTTTGATTCTATGATTCTGTTACCAATTCTGCCCTTCCTGTAAAATCATAGAATCATGGAATGTTTTGGGTTGGAAGGGACCCCTAGAGGCCATCTAGTCCAACCCCCCTGCAGGAGCAGGGACACCGCTAACCAGATCTGGTTGCTCACAGCCCCATCCAACCTGGTCTTGAATGTTTCCAGGGATGGGGCCTCCACTACCTCTCTGGGCAACCAATTCCAGTGTTTCACCACCCTCATTGTAAAGAAAATACACCAGGACACACTAGAAGTTCTGCTTCCCTCCCAAACGGCTATTTTCCCCTCTAGGAATGATCAGTGAGTCGCTGTGTTCTGGGTCAATAGAGCTACCCAGCATTTAGTGCAGCAGCACAAGTCGGACAAAGATGAAGCAAACACACACGTTTGAAGATTTAGCAGATAAATAAGAGGACTTCCAAGGAAGGGACAACATTTATCAAATTACTTATCCCAACAAGAGAGTCAGAAATGCTCTTCCAGTGTTTTTCCATCACTGCACAGATACACTATTAATATGAAACCTGCATCTTCTATCACAGCAGCACCAGAATCTGTGGTCTTAAGGTTTATGTTTATTTTGTTCTCATTAGCATAAGCCTGCATGCGTCTCTTTTTATAGCTAGTGACCAGTCCTGTATCCTAGGTGTGCAAAGTCAGTGGACATTCATAAGCATTCTGCAGAAGGCACAGCTGAGAAAAATCAAGTAGTTGCTTTTCTTAGCCTAAGGACTCAGGACCGTATTTGGCTGATGGTGATCTGCAATTAATCCATGCTTTAAAGGAACTTGCTGCAAATTTGCTAAAGCAAGAATGCAGCTCATAGTCAATAATCAATATTCTGGAATATTTCCAAATTCAGTTTGAAATGCTTGAATGAGATACCAGCCTTTAAAAAATGCAAACAGGAAATAAAATTAACTTACTAAACCTAGGAGGACACAGTTTAAGATAGATTATTTTAGAATTTATTTTGAAATTAGGACTAGATTCTCCCCTTAATATAACTGTACTGCTGTAGAATGATTATATGAATACCAATTAAGGTGAAATGCAGCCCAAACTCTGGCTGGGTTTTTTTTTGGTCTAATTCAGTTTTGGAATCTGACTGGGTTTTAAATGGTTGGCCCAGCTAATGCAAAGCAGGCAAAGAAACACCAAAAGCTAAAACATATGCCTGCATGCAGTGAATAAAAAAATTAAAATAATCAATTAGCTTTTTATTCCCTGCACTTAGCCCAATAGGAAAATTATAGTCCCTGTATTGAGCTGATGTCTACTCACTGTACAAACATGATTCATTTTGGCACAGTTCAGCACCTTTGGAAGCAGAAGCCAAGCCTGCAATAGGTTTGAAACAAAGTCCATGAAGAGGGAATCCCCCTCCAGTGACAGCTCACACCACTTTGTGTCTGGCTCTGAGCAGCACTGCGTCCCTCGTGCTGGCGCTGCAGGTAATACCGATGCACTTCTCAAGGCATGAGCTTGTATACTGAAAAATCACTCATCTGCTTGATTCTAAACCAAAAACCTGTTTATCTTACAAGACTGTTTACTCTCGGAATTTCTAACACATGCTTATGGATGATGGTTGTCCTCAAAATAACCCAGATTTTCAGAAATTCCCTTCAAAACTGTTCTTACAAATGCTTAGAGACCAACATTCTAATTCTGCCATTTCAGAGCCTCATCCACACAACAGACACGCTAGTGGGCACAGGCAGATTAGGCTACACTGTTCAAACTGCAGCTGATTTTCTTCTTCATAACCGTATCAAGATACTGATAATCTACCACGCAACAACATGTCTTGTTCAGGTCTTACAAATGAGAGAGGTCCTATCTGTCAAAGCAACAAATAGGTTGGATTTCTGTAAATAAATATTTTTTTTGAGGGACAATGAAGTTAACAATAGATTTTAATAAATAATTCTGCCCCAAATATGATTTAGATTATCTGAACTGTGTCACGGGCAGGTAGTTGGCAGCACTGTTCGTTCTCCACTGTAAGATGCTTTGCCCAGTCCCGGACAACGTCTCTGTTACGTAGAATTTACCATCTCCAGTTTCAGCTTCAGGCTCACTCAGTCTATCGGTTTGAGGAATAGAGCAAAGGGAATTTTAGCGTCAATCAGTAAGCTGAAGCAGTAGTTTTTGCTTGTTAAACTGCATTTTTATATCCTTTTCACCGACAAGTTGGGACACTTTCCATGTAGAGAGCAATAGCTTGAAATCTGGCAAAGCACTGTCCCGCACCCAAGGGCGTGCTCATGTCTCCCCAGTGAAAATCCACCTGTACCTGATCAAACTATAAAAAATGCAACTTGCAGACACTCAGTGCCACCTCTGGATAATTCATTGCCTACATTCCTCAAAGATTTCATCTGTATTAAAAGCAATCTGCAATTAAAGGCTTCAGGGGTTTAGAAGGACTTCTCTTACAATTGTTCCTAGTAGCAGCCATGGGCCACTGGCTGTTTAATCTCCATGTAGTAAGTGGTCCACGGAGAGGGTGACAGCCTTCTACTCTTAGTCCCTTACCCACGTCAGAGGTTTGTTCTGGTCCCTGCTGATGAACTGTCTGTATATCAGCTTGATGGCATTCTTGAAGGGATTTTTCATATTCTCCATTTGCTTTTTATGGAAAAACAAACAAACCAGGCAACACCACACATAAATAAGGCGTTTGACTTATGAAGTTGGTGTCACAAAAATAAGAAAATGTCAGAGTAAAGGTTGGAAGTGCAGCAGTAATTCAGTACTCGAGCCTATGAATTATGATATTTTCTTTCATTATGTGAGCACAGGCTACCGTTTACATGCCCCGGTATTTTCTGTCTTCTTAGCTTGTAGCTTTGCAGCCTTAAGGTTCCTAAACAGGGGTTTCTGTGCAACGGTGTATGCACGAGCATTTTTACCTCCAATGCCAGACTTTGAGTCCCAGCATACACAGCTATAATGAAGAAAACGCCCGTCTCAATGTTTATGTCTCTAACACTGCCCAGACAATATATTTTGCGTATGTAAATGGGCATTCGTAAAACTATCCACCCAAGTGGTAAAAACCGGAGGTTAATCTGAGGCTGGCAGAACTTGCAGCCCATCTCATTTTCCAAGTTTATAGATCAGTCTTCATCAGATAGAAAGGAAAAAATGGGAAGGGAACATCAGCTGATTTTTTCCCCAAATGGATAGATTATTACTCACAGGAGGAAATTAATCTAATTTTGTGTTTGTTGGTTTTTTTTTTATTGGAGACAGGAGAACAGCTTTTCATCCTTCAAGAAAGATTGTACTGATTCTCTCTGAAGTTCATTGTCTGAATCAGATAAGAAACATGTGGCTGATTTAGGTCATGATTTAATCTCAGATGATGATCTCATTAGTCATTGACTCTCCAACATGTGGTACCTAATTCAATCACAGCACTTCAGAGACCCTGCAGTTTATTTAGTATCCTCCGAGGAAACATTTTCTTTCAAAGTAATCCTTGTTTAAAGAACATTGCTGCAGTATTCTGCAGAATGCTTAGAACAGTTACCTAGTCGTACATTTTTTTTTTTTTTTTTTTGGATAAATGAAAACAAAATCACTCTAAATCAAAGAAAAGTTGAGTATTTGGATGTCAGCCTTGTCAGATCCTGTAATGAACTCAATATATTTTGGAAGCAGCAAAATGGGAGAAACAACTTCCACTCCTGACAGATATCAAAGTGTTGTGTTTTCAGAATTTCCATCATGAGCTATTTTGACAGAGGCTTCAAAAGAAGTGAAAATTAGAACACAAAAAAAAAATCTGAGAATATTTCCTATTTCTTTTTGTAGAAATTACTGCTGAGTTTAATGAGCCTTTAACTCTACTGACACTCTAGATGTTACAAGGGGTTTAAAACCATGAAACGCTTCATAAGGGAGCGACAACATTCTATACAACACTGGTGGCTTGTCTTCTCATTATCATTTTTTTAGAGAAGATGCTGCATTCTTTAAAATGTTTTTTTTTAGTGTCATATTAATGGGAGGCAAAGTCTGTTCTTTAATTAGAATTTTACTGTGGTGAATTAAAAAATACATGGGCAGAGTATCAAGAGTCTAATAAAACTAAATGAAGATACTATCTTCCCTCTGTATGAAACCCAGCAGTCTTTGCTCTGGCAAAACTTCCATCAATACTTCATTATTATTGTCTAGGACGGGATTGTAATAATAAGATCTGCAAGTAACTTACTTCCAAATTCTGTCTTCCAACTGGGTAAAACATTCTCTTTTTCCCCCTCTCTCCTCCCCCCGCCCCCCATCTATAACGGACTTGAGATGTTTTCATTGACTATATTATGAAATTTTCCTGTAATGCCTCTGCACAGAAGTACTACCAGTATTGCCTGCAAGAAGGGGTAGAAACACATCTGGATATGCCTGAAACACGGCAGGACAGCTATGGTGGAAGAGACCGAGCATCCTTCAGCAATGAAGTGTTGGAGAGGCCGCCAGGGGGGCTCCGGAGGGGCAGCAGCATTGTTCTAAGGGGATTTAAAAGAAACTATGCAGAAATAGAGGCCTTTGTCACTGGAGATTAGGAGCTGCTGATAAAACATCTGTGCCTGGTGTGAAACAGTTCAAAGGCTTATAAAAAGCTGTGCGCAAGTATCTCCATACAGCTACTTGCAATTCTAAATAATGTACCGTCTTTAGCTGCGTGCTTGGCGAGGCAGAGTTGTGGGAGCAGAAAGAAACCCTCTTCCTCCTCTCAGTTCCTCAATGCCAGCTGACTGATACAGTTTAGAGCAATCCATAGGGCCAGCCTGGCCATTGGAGCAGGCTAGCTATGCCGGATGCCCTTCAGTCACATCCTCATCGAGCTCCCTGCATCTGGGCAGGAGAACACTGTCCATCACCTAAGGAATCTACCATGCTGAAAGTAATCTGATCTGACCACCGAAGTCACCTTTCCACCTCCTGTGACCACAGAGTGGTGTTACCTGCATGGGATTGAGTGGGATCAACCCCATTTGGCAAAGCTCTCAGGGCGATGTGCTCAGCTCCTTATTTTTCACAGCACATAAACTGAGCATCAGAAGGTCACCCTGCTGATGTTTTGCCAGATATGCAATATACCTTTATTTGCAGTTAAAGCAGGGCTTAAAGAAGAAAAGCTTCTTGTCACTGAAATAGCAAGCGTTGGAGAGCATGTTCCTTCCCATTCCCATTCCCACGCAGAGGTGTGTGTGTCCCTTCACCTTTGGCTGCAAGGTCAGCAAATCGACATGAGCAAAAAGATTGGCCGATCAGTGGATAAACTGGTACTATCAAGATAAGCAAATGGCAGAAATGCTACAGTTAGCCAGCCAGCTTCAAATTACACCATAAAGATTCACCTTCAAGGGGACATATAAGCACATCCCTCAGTCATAACGTAACACAGAGTACTGTCTCATCAGTCATTTTTAAGGCAGTCAATAAGCAATTTATTTTATTGCATTAATATTGAAACCCAAAGTAAACACTGTGGAATGTGGGACTTGCTTTTATTTCCAACAGTGTTGCTGTACAGCAAAAAGAACCGCTTCTTCCCCTTTGCCACAGTCCCATCCTAACATCGACTGCCTGTGCACTGCTTTTCAGCCACATAATATCAGCTTAAAGGATGTTCTGCCCCAGTAGCTGAATCCAGGAAAAATCTTACCATCTCTAGTGTGAATTCTGTTACCTAAGACTTTGGGAAAGAATTAGAGCAGCAGAAGGCCTGGTGGCCTTTGAAATAGGGTTGTCTTTTATATCTAAAACAGTTCAAAGGCTTACAAAAAGCTATGTGCAGATATCCGCACAAGCTACTCGCTGTTCTCTTTTCTTCTAGGCATCCTTGAATTTTCACATGGCTCTTTAACGTTACCTAATGTCTTCAAGATATCTTAAATATACCGCTGTCTTTCTCTTATAAACCATTAATAGCAATGGCCCTTTCAGGCACATAAAAAGAAACAGTTTTTTAAAAACTCTTGCCCTGTTGTAACCCAGTAAAAACTAGAATGTTCACTCATCAAAACCGCGTTGTGAGACTCAGCACAGTCTCTGACAAACCTTTCTTATATTTACCAACAGAAAATAGCAAGTCCAAAACTATTGGGGAAAAAAAAAAAGTAAAAATACTGAAATACTAGAATGTTATGCCTCCTTTTCATGCCACTCAGGCACTGATATGCAGGATGTTCTGTTAATAAAGAGATAATATTGCGTAGCTTAAATACCAGGAGTCAAAGTGTGCATGGCTCTAAGTGGGTAGCAGATGGCAGAGGACACGCACCCCAGCACCAGGAGAGTTTTACGCAGTAAAATCCCAGTGTCCCTAAAGCAGCTCCTTAGACTGCAACACTGCCGCAGCCCTTCTGCACCGCTTGTTTAGGATGCTAATGCTGAGGGAGCAACGCAGCCACGGGTCGTGTAGCCTGATCCAGCGGTTTATACTCACATCACAGCCAGTGACAAAATGCACAAGCCCCAAGTGCTGAGCAGAAAATGAAGATGTCACCGGCTGTCTCCCTATGGCTTCCTCGCTGCGTTTGGTAGGGCTTTGGTTTCATTCTGGAGAGCTAGGCAGGAAGATAAAGTCTTGTCTCATAAATTATTGAGACTGAATGTCTAAACCTTGATATTTTATTTTGACTTCTGAACGTGTTCAAATGTTGTTCACAGAAGCATAAATTAATGCCAATTTCTAAACCAGAAGTTGCTCTAAACTGGGAAATGAAACTTTTTGTTATGATGTTAAAAACAGGCAATTCTTAAACTGTTTTACATTTTGAAAAACAGGGCGATCAAAACTGTTCATTCTCACAATTGGTTACGGGTTTGCTGAACTGAAATGTTTTGACAAAATCACAACCATATGGAAACCAGCGCTTTCAGAACAGTTTCAACCATTGTGGATTACTGCATTAAGCAATCAAATGCCAGGCAGGCAGAAAACAGTAACTCATCACTCCACATGTTTTCCCCTCATTGTTTACAAACAATGTGTTAGTGCCTCCAGCCTTAGCAGTGGGTCAGCTTCAAAGAAACCGGGGAAGTTTATTTACACAGCAGCTCAAGTTCCCGGCTCTGCTGTTTCAGTTCTCAGAGGTTCAGTCTCACTTTTAGCAGTCCGAGAAATGGCCTATGTGAAACAGCTTTCTCTCTGGATTAATTTAATTTCTCTCTTTTTTAGTGACAACTGTCACTGAAAAATAAAAAGCAAAACAGACATACGTGACTTCCTGGCTGGATGGCAGCAGGGAAGCGAACGGGGTTTTGCTGGAAGAGAACACAGCATCTGTGCATTAAGGTTTTTAAATGCCAGATTCCCTATAAGGTTCAGATCTCTACATTTTCCCAGTGGCAGCAGAGCTGTATTTTAAAATGCCACAGGAGAAAAGAGAGGTTTTTTCACATGAGACCACCATCAAAATTGTCCACTGACCGCGCTGTACGGTGCCCATCACAAGCATCTTGGACTCAATCCAGTGCCCCTTACAGTCAGGGAATTTCTTTATATTGACTACGGGGCATCTTCGATAGGGGCTGGCCAGCGTGGGTTAAGTTAGTGCTGTCTGGAAAGTGACACTGCTGCCACAACTTTTACGTTTCCTTTGCTAAGCAAGGTTCTCTGCTCGCTGCTGAATATCTGAGCAGAGCAAACACCGCACGCACACACCCCATACTAAATAATCGATGAGAAGAAAAATGACGTGACCCCAAAGTAGACCGTTTTCCTTGCTGATAAACAGGAACCACCCAGGGAAATGTTGAACACCGCCTGACGCTCGTGTAGCTGGTGATTGTGTAGTAGATGGTGATTTAGGAATGCTGCTGACACACATACACAAATCTGATGACACGGGAAATTAGCATCCGTTCGTCTCCCCCTCCCCCTTCGGCAGGAATTACTAAATATAGCTCACCCTTTAAATATTTAAGGATATCTGCAGAATGTTGTTGTTTTTGAAAGGGTTCTTTCCTGACTGGATTTTCCTCATCAGGCTTAGTAATCAAGTTGTTTTATTTGGAATGGATAATTATTAGTTGAATAATTAATTATTCAGAGTACATGACTAAATAAAATTCAAAGTATGCTGGTATAATAAAAAAATGACAATATGCAACAATTTGGGTTCTAAATTGTGCAATAAGATCAAAATCTGTAGGGTTTTTGCACATCTATTAGAATTGCCTCCATCATCAAAGTCCCATACCAACACCGACTAATTCCCATGGCCCATTTATGAGCTAGAAAATCTATATCACCACTTCATAGAAGGGAAACTGAGACAGTCAAATTACATTAAACTACAAAGGGACCCAGAAAGTAAGTGGTAGCAGTGAGATAGAACAGCTCCAAGTTCTAAAGTCTAAATTTATGCTATAAATACTTTATAGTATATCTCTTCACTACATTTATAATTTGGTGCTGAATTAAACATATGAAAAATGGTTCTTTTAGGTATACAGAGATGAATTTGTAAAGTATTTTTCTGTGCCTCATCAATAACAGTGTTTAAAAAGTGTAAACTTGTTACCAACATCCTCACTGGTACGCAAACCGAAGCAGTGTATGGCCTGGTGCAGGACTTGAATGTCCTGGGGAAGGTATCCAGCCAAGAACCCCCGCTACCTCCCGATCGGCGTCGTAGTTCTAGCTTGGCAGGTGACACCGAGCGACACTCAGGCCACATCTATGCAGCATTTGGCAACGTGACTGCGGCAAGGCCAGGCCTATTGAGCTGGCCATAATCCAGCTCTGTCAGGCAAGGAGAGCAGTGAAGCTCCAGCAGCGTTGCCTTTAACACGGGCGAGGCCAGACTCACCTACATACCCATGCTGACAACTTCACCGGTAAAAGCCCTCGCTACCCTTGGCTTCACTAGTACTGGTAATTGAAAAGGCTGGGTCGAGATAACAGGGCTGTCTGCTTCAATCACCCCTCTGATTGCAAAGTGGATGTAACCTTAATAAATGCTTATTCAGCATAATGAGATTCTAATTAAAGATGGCTAAAACAGTAATCGCTTCTTCATTTTCTCTAACTGCCATCCCCTGAGCCTTCAGAGTCACAACAAGACAGAGAGGCTGGAAGCACAGAGAAAAGGGGCACTTCTTGACCCAAGGCTTTCCCAGCTGTGCAAAGCACCAGAACACCACAGAGGAGAAACTGAAGAAAATCTTAAAGTCTTGCATTTACACAAATGATATCTAGAAATACAGTAAAAAGGCTCCCCTTTATATGATTCTCTCTCCTCATTTTACAGTTCCCAGCTCTACCCTTCCCTTTAAGGGAATGCAGGATTCTCCAGCCACACTTTGTTTCTCTGTATCTTCTTCCATCACCATTACCACTAACATTTTTTACAGACCTGTGCTAATCTCCTCACTTACTTGGGCTCTAACAAGACAAAACCCATGATAAGTTACACAATATTTGCTTCAAGATTTTCCACAGACTGCACTAAGACCTGGAACGTTTTGTTTCCCTGTTGACTGCCAGGTTGCAGAATTGGATTTTTTGCAAGGCAAGGGATCCAAAAGGCAATAAAACTGCACAGAGACTGTTGGAGCATCTTCAAATATTTTGTTAATTAAAATTGTTAAATGTAAAAAGAACTAAATTCATATTGTACCAGAAGGACTTGTCCTTACAGAGACCTCGTAGCTAGCAAAGTTTAAATGCTTTATTGTTCTGTAACTCACATATATGCAGACTCCTCTATTTGGCACATCCTTAATTTCTGTCAAACTAAAAGAATTCTAACATTTTCTGTCAGGGAGCTGGTGTAAATCTTGAAGAAAGCTTAAAAAAACCTCTACTGTTGACTCATTTCACTCATTCCTAGGCAGATCTGAAAGAAGGAAGACTTGAAAGCAACATTATGAGCCCAAGAATTATCCTCGACTCTTGAAAGGCACACAGAAAATTAAATTGGGGGATCAGTATTAAGGTAGTGGAAATTATTGGATCTGTGCACTTAAAAGATTAAGAAGGTGACTTCCCACTGAGACTTGAGAACACAGGTGCACATCATTCTAAAAATCTGCATTTTTAACCTTTTAAATTTGCTAGCAAAGCAAGGAAGTTGTTGAGGAACTGCAGTAAACATGGCAATTCAATCAGCTTCTTCCAAACTATATCTCACAACCTTCCAATTCTTTAACCCAGGTCAGTCGATCGTGGAAAGGCTCTTTGGCAGCCAGCAATACAGCAGCTAAACAGAGTTGAAAGGAGCACAGGAACACTTTTTTAGCAACTGCATAATAAAATCTCTTAATCCGTTGCAAAGGTGGCTCTGGCCACCAGTGTTCATGGTCGTTATTGAAACCAATGTCCTGTTCTCTGCTCTTCCTCCTAGGAATTACAGGAGGACCCACGTAAAAGAGCTAAAGCCAACTTCTTAATATAGTCTGGAAAATGATTCAATTTTTAAAAGTCTGGTATTGGTTTCTGTACAATTTTTAAATACAGGGCTCTACGATCAACAACGCACAGGTGATAACACATTTTTTTTTAAAGTTTCTACAGCATGCCAGAGATCAACACAGGTTTCAAAGTGTTACTTCTGCCTGCTCCAGTCACTTCAGGCTAACTCTCAGACCTACGGACTCTTAAAACAATTACAACCTCCTAATGCAAATACTCTGAATTTCATTAAAAATCAAAACACCACTTGACTGCCAAGCAACAAGCACATTTTATGCATAAGCTAACTAATTCCATCTTCTAAGCCTCTGAAAAAACAGTAATTGTAGCTCATCATAGCTACACCTAGAAAGATAACCTTGCAATTGATTTCTGCCTGCCCTCCAATTACAGGCGAACTGCTCTGATGACTGTTTACATCTCACTTAAGGCAACAGGACCCAGTTGTGGAGTAGGGCTACAATGCTGACAGCCGTTCTATAGCCATAACAAATATCACAACAAAGACTTATAAAGCAGATACACTAATTAAAAACCTGATCCACAGCCCACTGAAATGAAAGCAAAAGACACCACTTGTTTTCCAAATGTAGCCTTATAACCCAATTTATCTTGAGGTTTGTTCTGGCAGCAGGCCAGCTAGCTGCCACCCACAAAATATTGCCAGGCTGAATCTTAGTAAAAAAGATTTGAAACTGCCGATCCAAGTCCTTGTTTTCTCCAGTCTCAATTATTGTAACATTTCCCTTGTGGGAGATCTTTATTACGTCCCATTCGGAGCGCAGCTCACCCCGGGCGTAGCTGCCAGCATGCCCCTCACAGGCTCTGACTGCTTGAGTACATCCACCTTATTTTACACTATTTACACTAGTGTTGTAAAATTCTTTATGGATGCCAAGGTTTTACAGCTTAATTTTAAGACACTCAACAGTTGTGCTCAAATATATCTGAAAGATCCTCCATGGGATCCATATGTTCTCAATTGTCAGTGAGGTCAAAACTGGCAGCTTGCTCAGTCCGCCTGAGATACAACCGTAAGTCTTTGGAATTAGGGCTTTTAACAACTCTGCTTTTCCTGATGCTTGTGCAAACCACTCAATCTGTCTTGGCATTTAAACTAAAGACATTTTTATTTGCTGTTACTTTTGGCTGTTCTTGGAAATAGACTTCAGTGAAATACTGTTACTGTAAAACACCTTAAAAACAGTTTTAGGTCTAGAAAAACTATACGAATTCAGTCATATTAATCTTTTTCACTAGCACATCTGGCAACAATACTTTGGTAATTATCAATGATCTAAATATTATTGCAGCTAAATCTACAGGCCAGTTAATTTTAACTTCAGAAGCCAGGAATGCTTAGTACTGTTTTCCTATCAGCATTAAAGAAGAAAATACTTCCCATTTTACAAAAGACCTTAGCCAAATTTAATTTATAGCAATCATAATCAAATAGCTGAGGGCTTTTTTCCCCCTAAAGTTAGACATAGTGGAGCAGTTAGGATTTTTATTAGGTTTTGATCTTGCATTTTGTGAAGATTTGAGGAATTATTTTTTACCGAGATGAATTTACCAGGTTATCAACTACTTACTGCACTCTAACATAGGGAAAGGCACTCCTGAGAAAAATAAGGAGATTAAAAATATAATAATAAAGGTGCCAGAACTTACACAAATAATGTCCATTACAATTCACAGTGGGCTAATGAAAAGCCATTGTGTAACGCCTGGAAAGTACGCTGTGCATTAGGAGCTACCGGTGAGCCTGATGGCAGAAAACAACAGCAAAGCTTTTCTCAGGGCAATACTTGCACGCTCCATTCTTAAACCTCATTGGTGGGTACAAATTTCTGAGAAAAGCTCCAAGCCATTCATCTTGTATAGCTGGTCCTAAAAATCTGCCATTCATAAGTCAGCATCTATAAAAACCAAAAATAAATGTCCGAGATATCCCAGAAGTACACGGAGAGAAGGTTTATGTTTGTATGCCCAGACTGGCTAAGGACTGCTTACAGGGTGATTGCCTTGGATCACTTTCTTACACATTTGTCTGCCTGTAAGGTTTTCCACATACAAGATATTGTCTTATAAGCGACCAAATCTTTTTAGCAATCAATCACCACATGAGCTTGATATAATTGGGAAACTAGTTTACCACCAATGATTAGTAAAAGTACATTATATTCTACAGCACCACCAGTTACCAGTCACACATGTACCCTACCCAGTCATGCTTTTTGCCCTCTGATCTTTCATGGGTGTGAAAGCTCAGAGAAAATATTTGGCTGTAGGTTGAGCAGAACACGAGAGTGTGTAGACTCAAAGTATTCCTGCACTTTGATGCTGCTCTCCTCTACTGAACGTGCGCAAGCAGAACAGGAGGAAGAAAACATGGGATGGAAAATATTAGACGGAGAAAAGAAAATCACTGAGGCTTGGAGGAAAGGAGAAAATGTATGTGAGGAAAGAAAAAAGAGGGAAAGAAGTTAAAAGAAAGAAAAGAAAACCCACATAAAATCCAGAAATAACAGAGAGAAAAATAAACAGCTGAACGGAAAGAAGATGTACAGTCCTGCTGTCCTTGCAAAAAGCGTTACCGAGGGCTCCCTGCTTTAGTGTCCCACATCCTATGTCCCTGAAAATAATGAAGGTCACCAGCGTATTACAGGAAGTAGCCAGCAATGAGTAGCACATTACAACCACCACAGAAATGATCAATTTGTTTATCCTTGTTAACTGAAAACAGAAAGCAATGTAATAATGGGATGGGCTATATCTTGCTCCCCAAGGCTTTCATTCCCCAGCCACCGCCTCTCCCCGGTGGCACACACAGGACTCTTGCCTTTTCCTCTTGGATAGGCAGGGAATAATGACTAACTGTAATAAAATAAATAACAGCTGCTTGCACGTACAACATCTAATGTCTGATTTCCCGGGAGCTGCATTAGCAGGGTTTTATAAGTCAATTTTTAAAACTCAGGACAGCGTTAAAAAACTGACAAATGCCACTCGGTCACATCCATGTTGTCACAGTTATTGAGGCCTCTGGAGAGAGTGTCAAAGAAATAAAGCAAATTTCTTTTTTGCTTAATTTGTGTCAATTGATTTCCTATTTTTAATTAATAATTCTAATTATGATGCAGCAAATTTACCCAACAGACACAACTAGTTTAATCAGCATGTATTGATTGTAACAGTAGAATTATCCCAATGTTCCTGACACCATTGATTTTCTGTTGCGCGACTGTAAGAAAACACAAGCTGGACTGACTGTTGTCAGCTCACTGCTGATGATCCCTAAGCTATGAATCCATGCTCCTGACCTTACAAATAAAAACACAGACATATATCTACTACTGCAGCACTTCAGAGACGGAACCTGGTGATTAAGTTATGACACAAATAAGGGGGTTTAGTCATAGCAGTAGCAGCAGGAAAATAAAGCTGGTAGACTGATTTGTAGAAAAAAAGCAAATGGGTAAGAGAGCAGTTAGGAAAGTCTTGTAAAACGGAGCTAAATAATTTGCTTTAAGTTCCTAATTTGCACTCATTTTGGACAGCCGCAAAACATCTGCTCAACTTCAAGCACATGCTTAAAATGCCTGCGGTAAGTGCTTCAGTACGTTTTTGAGCCCCAGTCTAGCATTTTTCCTTATTTTTCAATAGCTCACCTATGAAGGTGCTTGCAGGACAGCTAGCTGGGCAGGCCATTGGCACCGGCTCCCACAGAGCCAATGCTCCCTCTAATGTCACTGTGTGTCCCCACCATTGCTGACTCCAGAAGTAGGGCACTAAGGGTGAGAAAAGAGAATTTACAGAGCCGGTGTAGTGTGGCCCAAGCTACTGTTTAGCCCTTTTGCTAGAGTCATTGAGAATTCCTGCAGTTCTCTGCTCCAAATTCTGCAGAAATGACGCAAAAAGCCACCTGTAGGGGCACAAAGAATTTTTTAACTATTTGCATTTTGAATGTTGCAACTTTGAAAGCATACAAAGGCTTTGCAGCAAATCTGCTCTCCTCTGTGCCCCACACACCTCCCCAGGGATCTCCGCTTTACTGAAAAATGGCAGAGTACAAAGGTATGGCACATAAAATGCAACGGAATGAGTGGCCCTAGTTTATGGGTGTGGAGCAACTAATAGTTCTCATGCAACCTATTGTAGTGAAGAAATCCAAAGCACTGGAATCCAGAGGAAAACGGCGGCAACTTCTCACCAGCAGCACAGAATATGCAGGCACAGTGACACCGACTGTAACTGAGATGGGTTTGAACTGAACCTCAGGAACCAAGTTGTTCCCATGTTTGTATGCAAATACGCAACGAGATCTGAATGCTGGGCCAAATCCCACAGCAGGATGGAAAAGAAAAAACCACGTGGACGCTACTGCCTGAACGCAGTGGGAAGGCAGAGACAAATCATGCCGTTCACTGTCGGGAACGCAGGCCAGGACATTCTCTTACCTGAAGCGTAGGGAGGAAAAGCCTGGGATCAGGACTGGCTTTTTCAGAGAGGTGTGAAAGGGAAAGTATGATTTTTAATCTGCTTGTTTCATTGCAGAGCTAATCACAGTCTAGCAGAAGATAATTTACCGCGTTTCCCCTTATTTGGTTTTACACAATAGTTCACAATGCAAGCAGATTTAGCAGAAAAGCTGCTGTGGTAGAGGTGAAATCACTGGTTATAGAAAAAAGACAGTTTTTCCTATAGCTGTGAATTCATATTAAACATTGCTGGTTTTGCTAACTCAAACTATAATGTGTCAGTAATAAACATGTGATTATACTAGTTAGCTTTTTGGCTAAAATCTTTGGAACAGTAGAATTAATAGATAATTACAGTAACAGTTATTTGTTCCCTGCCTGCAGAGTTATGTCTTTTTAGGAACAAGAAGATAAGCAGCACACATCATACACTTTGAATAATGAGAAAGATTTCCTATGGCCAGCATTTCAGAAGTGGAAACAGACTGTGGTTTGATACAAACCATATCTATTTATGTAAAATGGGATTTTAATTGGAGCTACTTATCCCCATGATATAAATGAGGCAATGAAAAATGATTGATGCACTCTGGTAATTATTGTTATACCACCTTGCAAACTACAACAAAAAAATCTTTCATGTACATAATGGCTGTTTAAATTTTAATAAGATACAGAACTGCACTTTAGTAGGCAAAATATTAATGCTACATTTTGGGCAATATTTATATTTAAATACAAACAATATTTAACTGAAAAATCAGAATACATGAGGAATGCTGGGTGGATTTATTTAAGTGATAAATAGATCTAGTTTAGAAACATACAAAAGAAAGTAAGAAAATGCATTAGCTAGTTATTTTTTGTAGTGGGAAAGCACAAGCATGACACAGCATAAACTCGTCGTCTGCCCAAGTATAAGAAGTGGCAGTAAGTATGATGGCGCAGATATATATGGCCTCACAGTAGTCACTGTTGCTGCTTCTTTATTTCTACCTAACAGCAAAGGTTAAGAGTGCAAAACCAGTTTCTGTTCATTATTATACAGAATGAATAGCAATATAAATTCTTAATAATTGTTATACCTATGGGGGAAGTAAAGCAATTCTGCTCATTTAAATGAAATGAAAGCTGGGCACTAAAGCCATCCTTCTCTTCTTCTCCAGCTATAGAGCAGTGCCCCACCAGACTGTAAAAATGCACCGGTTCCCTCCATCCCAGCCGTATCTGACTTTCTGGAAAACTGAACAGCCAAGAAGGCTCCGAAAGGCTATTACAGAGTACAAGACTCAAACAGTGCAGAGACACCAGATGCAATAGTCCTATTATAGTTACGTCTTCTAAAGATAGAAAAACTGCAGAAGAGAGTCTGTCTATACAATCAACTAATGTGTCATTTGTCAGAAAAGACATGTCTAGGCTATCTTGAAAAAAATGCCAAGAAGTTGCTTGTAACAGAGGAGTGTATTGAATAAAAGACGAAAGCAATCAAGACCTTCTGTGCTTATAATCTCATTTGTGCATTGACAGTATTTCAGTCAATGGACTGCCATACACTAGCTAAGAGCTGTATTGTAAAAATGTTTGGACCATCATACCAAATTTCATAGCTGGTGCCCTACAAGGTCAGACTGGAATCATTATTCTTAATAGGGTGATTGATCAAGCTGTAAATCCAGAAAAAAATCAAATTTTACTTAGGTGCATCCTATGAAGAAAAATGAAAAAAAAAAAAAAATTCAGTTCATATGTATCATCATTTCTAGCAACCAGATCACATTGCATCAGGAAAATCAGTGGCCAGCTCTGCATATAAAGCAAGATCTTGCTTTTATTGAAATCAGTCACAAGTCCTCCCTCTCTCCTAGGGAAGCAGGGGATAGCGAAGGGGGACAGACAGGTTTTGCAGGGGCTAATTCATAATTCTACACCATTCCGGATGCGGATTACTGCATCCTGAACGTTACTATTGGACCAAGCAAATGCAAAAGCAGAAAAGGAAGCTTAGTATTGTCCCCCATTTTACCCGCTGCAGTTCCATCTCTGCAGTGAGAGCTTTTCAACATATATGCTTAACACACACCTTCATGGAAGTAGGGTCAACATGGTACACGGGATGAGTCAGACTCTGTCTGTCAGGGATGTCAGTCCCAAAGATTTCGTTTGTTTATGATGCCTCTCAGTGAACCTGAATCAAGGATGAAAAACCGAATGAAACCCTCAGATCAAGTCATTTGGTTTCAGTTTGTATTATGAACAAACTGCACTGCGGCACAAAGGAGAGAAGGGTGCTGCTGACCAGGGAACAGGAGTAGTTGGTCCTAAACCACGACAGGAACTCATTGCACTGCACATTTCTGTATCACATTGCAGGCTTCAGAACATAATTGGACTGTTTGGCTTTTCAGTCCTTTTTCATTGCAAATGTAATATTAATGAACCATATTGGGCTTCCCCAAACAATAACAGGGATACGAATGAAAAAAACCCCTAACTGTCCTAGTTATATATGGACCTTCCTAACCCGGATTTATTTAGCCAACAAAAAAAGAGGAAAAATACCAAAAGTAGAAGATATTAAGAAATTGTGAAACGTGGATCATGGGCATTTTTCTTAAATCCCATATTTGATCAGTTCAAGAGATGTCCCTCATATACTAATAATCACCTGGATACAGGGTTTAGCAACTAACTCTAATTATAGTGATTTTTTAAAAGTGCGAGTTAAGCTGAGAAGAGCTTCTTGACTAGAAGCCAGTGTGCTCAGTCAATTAAATCATCATAAGAGAAGAAGAATCAGACCAAGGGGGGAATGCGCATGTAAGGCTGATCATTAGTACAACTGAACTGTCACCTCAGTGTAGGCTGGAATGTGGCCATAGGAGGAGATTGATGGATGAATTTCGCTCAGCAGAGAGCAGCCCACAGTGAATTGCTGATAAGATCTCAAAATAAATCTTGCAATATTACAAGCCAAGGTGGAACTGCAGCCTCTGCAGCCTTGCTGCAGCTCACAAGCTAAGCAGGTTACCTGTCCACCTAGCCTCAGGGGGCATTCCCGGTCTGAAAGAGGTTCTCCCCATGTTCCTGGGATGTTTGTACAGTGTTAGTGAGGTGTTATACAGCAGCTCATGAAATCTGGAAGTGGAGTGAACTTAATGAGCCTGGAAAGACGTGGATGAGCTTGTGTGACTCAAAGATGCTGATTTCCCTGGTAACTACTCTTTTTCTAGGTGACAACTTAATGCCTGCCAATTAGAGGAAGGAGAGGCTCTGACTAGAACCACTGCAATCCAAAGCAAAAAGGCAACAGTGGGATGTAAGGGATATAAGGATTAAGCTGTCTGGCCGGTTGGTTTCTGCGTTCATAGAGGCTATGATAACTATTGACCTGCAGAGTACATATAAATAGGAGATGGATGTCAGACAGCTCACTGATAAAGATTTCTTTACTGTGTTCAGCTATGTAAGTCCTCAGTATACAAGGGGAATTTGGTTTAGGCTCCCTCAGTAAAAGGAGAGACAAAGAAACCACCGACCCTCTTGGCACATAGAGTCAAACCCTAAACAGAGTGGAAAATTCACCGTTAATTCAATAGGTGCCCACAAAGTCCTAAGAAAGAGGAGACCTGGACAGCTTTCATGATCCTCTGGCTTGCAAGCTACAGTGATGTGACTCTGGAATCAAAAATCAGTGTATAATTCATGAGAAGGTATGTGAACTTCATTCCTCACTTAGAAAGAAAGTTTGTGCTGTAAGAGATGCTAGGCTCATTCCTGACTATTACACAACCAAGGAAAGGGCTTTACAAATGATTATAAAAATCATTATTTAACTCCTGTGGGAGCTCAGAGACTCACAGATCTGCACTATTCTGAAAAGTCGTGACCTGTGGGAGCTGAAATGTCTCTTTCTGTCACTTAACTGCAGATGTTTATTAGAATAGGACATCCGAACAGAGGCTTTTCCCCAAAACTGTGTTCTAGATAAGATTTATACCCAGCGCTAAGTTCCCACATCCCCCTTAATAGTACAGTGCACTCTAATTAAGACTGTGGGTACTGAGTTGGCTTTTTATAGTGTGTAAAATCCATAAACCGAAGACATTTATACAGCTGCCCACTAAATCTCACACCCTGTTAAAGGCATGGCGAGATCTTCCCCAAACCATTGTAATATTTCTGTTGCAAGAGTTTTTAGTATTGGTGATAGATGGCCAATCTGAGAGCAGGAGGAAGAGCAGCTCTTAACTCATCCATGAAGCTTGAACTAGCACAAGGAGAAGTCTAAGAGTCCTCGTAGTTATGTGTCTCCCTTAAGAACGACAGTCTCCATTCCTTAGTGTCCTTAAGCTGCGTGGAAAGAGAATGGTTTGCGGCATACAGATGCACAGGACTGCAAAGCCCAATGTAAACCCCACTAAAGAAATTAAAATCTTTCCAATGACCTAAGCTGGCTTTCTGTTAAAACCAAAGCACTGAACTGAATTCAGATGCATGGTAATGATTTTTTTCTGGAAATCATGCTGGACTCCCTTCTGCACTTCTGGGGTCCTTAAGCATTTGTGCCTCCTCTCATGCTGCCCTCTCACCTCTGAGAGATACCTTATCAGCAGAAAAGGTATCACATTTGTTCTTCATCACTTCTTTTCTTAGAATTTCTCCTTTACTGCAGCAGATGAGAAGCTTGGCAGCGGGGAGGCAGCAGGTGTGCCGAATGCTGCTCTCATCATCCCTCACACTGACTACTCTGCCTCATTAGTTATAACTGTATTGGTAAACCAACCAGGGTATGGGGCCAATATTAATTAGCATGTGACTGCCCAGAATACTCCACTGATATCACAGTTAGGCCAGCATGAAATTGGGTTTCTTCAAATCATGTCTGGGTGCCACGCAGAGGGTTAGCAGAGCCCAGGGGCTAATCCCAATGGGCAGGCTGGATGCAGCCCATTTGTTTGAGAGAATGCTAGATGTGAGCTGTATTGATGTGACCGAGGCTGTGCCAGTTAACCTCAGGGTCAGAAAATCACCGGGCCCAATGACATACCTACTGTTTCCTTGGATCCCTTCGCTTGGCAAACCCTCTCATCTCCTGCCTTATACCCAGATCTTTCTGTTCTCAGAGCCTACAAAAAGCAGCACAACCCCTTGCAGGTACCAAGGAGATAAATTCCATCCCCCCTCTAGAAATGTTAAAGTAATTTGTCAGATGGTTTAGATCACTCTGCATGAATGCTGTGTCCTAATCAATACTCACCAATCTGCCGTTTTTTCTGTCATTCACAAATTTTAGCTGCAATGATTTTATATTTATGTCTAGATTGTTAATGTAAATATTGATAGGACTGAGTCTAATACCAGAAGCCCACCAGCTTTTTTTACAGCTTCTTTTTGAGATCTGTTATTTAGATCATGTTCCATTTTTTAATGTGTGTTATTGATACTTGTATAGTGCTAACTTTTTAATCGGAATATCCTTCGGAACTGAATCAAATGTGTTAAAAAAAATTATCTTATTCGCACAGCTACCCTAATTAAACTAGCAACAAAATCTGTGATCTCATCAAAGAACGAAATCAGGTTTATGTAGAATGACCAATTACTTCTGAAGAACTAAACCTCATTTTAATTCCCATCTTTTAATTTTTCATTGATTGAATCCAATTAGCACCATAATTTATTGTTTTTCCTCCTGGAGTTAACAACCTCTTGTCCGAAATCTGCTCAGGATTGTGAAAACATGCAAGGTTTTGGTTTTTTTTTTGTTTTTATTAAAGACATTTTCTAAAATTAGAGGACACTCTGGAGGAAAAAGACTGAGAACTTGCAATAGAGGCATCCAGAATAGTTACTTATTTGCTGGGCTGGCATAAGAAGAAAGCCCAGGGGGAAGAAGGAATATCTGAGTCATCCTCAAAACTCTCCCTTTTCCAGGTCTCAAGCACAAATCAAAGAGCACCAGGGAATTGTTCACATGCTGCTTCAACGCAGGCAGAGATTGATTTCAAGCTGCACAGCATTACAGGGGCCTCTTGCCCTGCAGCGGGGCTGGTCGGGAGGGACAGGCAGACCTCTCTGCTCCCGGGGCAGGGCAGAGAATTAACAGCGTCAGTTCCTGATGTGTGCATTAGCAGCAAAGCAGCTGTTTTCTCCAGCTCACTCCCTTACTCTGTTTTCACAAAGGAATATGATTAAGATGTAAGTTGTTTAGATTCATTTTTAATATTTCCTGATCAAAAGTGGAAGCTTAAATAGCATGTAAGAAATGACTTATACTGAAGAGAGAGAAGGAAGAACAAATAGTTTAATTTTCTTCTTGTCTTTCTTGGCTTGGGATTTTGAAGCAGATGTTCATACGCAAACACAAAAAAACCATCTTCAGTCCAAGTCAGAGCACATATCGCATGGTTCAGAGAGAAGATGTATAGTGAGGACTACAACAGCATGCTTCCTGCTGGCAGTGCCACGAGAGCATCACGGGCAATGACCTGTGTAAATGGCCTGAATGTGGGATGGAAATAAGGAGAGAAATCTTTAAAAAGGGACAAAATACTTGAAGTAACCCATACTCATAAAACATGTGTAAGTATGCCATTTCAAGCATATCCACAGATCTAAAAACCAGGAAAAACGCAGATTGAATATCACAGTAAGATTTTAATGATGATTTTAGAGACAAAGAAGCAACGATGTTAAAAGAAAGGGGCTGACTTCTGGATCTTAAACTGATGAGACCACGGAGTAGCACATGCAAAGCCTCTGATTACTCAGAAATAGGGGAAACAGACTCCTTAGATCGCTCAAATTCAAAAGGGCTGAAATGTCAGATTTTCCAAGAGGGTTTTGAATCTTTTTGGCCTGCGCATGTATCGAGGAATGAGAGGTAGCTAAATTGTGGAAGCCAAAGCCAGATGCAGGGGAAAAACCCAGTCAGCAAGGAACCAAACAGGAGGATGTGTGATGTTTCACACATTCACTTTAACACATAACCTGAGAGAAATGGTCCACTGTAGCAAATACCACCAACCTTCCATCTCCCCCAGGCAGAGGCACACCGCTTGCCAGCAGAACCCCCCTGTCCGCCCAGGCTGACGCCAAAGCAGGCAGTGAGCTGCCCTGCTTGGAACGAGCAAAGCACCTCGCCTCACCATCGCCCAGGAAGGGAACTGGCACAAACACGGGCAGAGGCTGAGGGCTTCCAAAGAGTAATCCCGGCCCGTTCCCTTCAACCATGCAATCATCACAGACGGACATTATCACTGATCCTAGTATTTTTTATGACCTTATGATTTTTTAAATGCCTTTTATATAGTTAATCTCCACTTCTTTCACAAGAACCTCAGGAAGATCCCCAGAAACACCTGCCAGCTGTTGATGAAGATGGAAGAAGAAGAGGAAGCAGACTATGAATATTAACAAGTGAAAAGACTTAAGGTTTGGGTATAGATCTGGGATGCTTGATTCCACAGCAAGACAGTTCTTGAACCCACACCATTTAAAAGCCTGTCCACGTAGGCATGGCTATAGATCCAGACCACACAGGCATATATTACACATGTACTAATGGATTTTATGGAGACATTGCCAGTTATCTGTCTGGTTATATTTCTGTGGAAGCCAAAATGTGTCATGGGGACTTTTGTATCTCAGAGGGTCCAAGCACACCTCATGCACCTATGTCCTGAGACCTTGGAGAGGTCTTGTCACAGCAATTGCATTCACCATCATGTCTTATAGGCCAAATATCTTCAACGCTTGCTTCTAAATATCTCAGGTTACATACAGGAAATGAAAACATTTTAAAATGTCTCTCTGTGCTTAGACTTGTATTGGTAGGCCAGTATTTGCTGTGCATTAACTGAGCATAAGCTGAGTGCAAAATCTGGCCCTTCCTACCATGGGATACTTTTGGCATTGGGCCCAGAAAAGAACAAAAACCCAATTGTCTGAATTTAATCAGTTGGTGTTAGTTGGCAGTGCAAGAAGTCTTTATGCAGATATTTATTTGTCCCAGCAATAACAAGAATATTGGAATTTATATCCAGGAGATAAGAGAGCACCTTGTCACTCAAGCACAGCTAACAAGGGAATCACTATTTGGTACAAACACGTAAATGCCAAATGCTTAGTCTGGTTATTATTGTAAATTCCATTTTTACAACCTCTTATTTTTAAAATGGTCTCTTAATTGATTTTTAATTATATTTTTCAATGACATTTAACTACACGCACTTTGTAAATATACCCACACATATGACAAAATATATTAAAGGAGAAAATACCGATACATTAGAGGTACTATCTTCACAGACTGCACTGGGAAGAAATTCTAGTGCTCTGATTCGATGTTTTGCATACAGAAGCGAGATTAAATTCATTCTGGATATAAGTGGGTGCAGTTCTACCACAAGCAGCTGATGCCAGCCAATTTGGTCCTTGGAGTGTTAATGATACACATCACCAACCGATCGGTACAGAGGTGCACCGCTCCTTCCTGACAGTCATTGAAATGGAACGGGAAGGTACATAAAACAGTCATGGCAGGGTCACTACCTCAACCGGCCACGGGGTGATTCAAAGCAACTTCTAATCCACCTCAGCACAAAGCAGCTGGGGAGTCAACGCTTGCTGAAAATAATGTACTACAACATTTCTGACTTATACAGTGTGTGTTGCTTATTACAAGGGCCAAAATGCAATGCCAATGTATTATTTAGCCTAAAACATAAACCCCACAGAGATTCTTTAACAAACCAGTCACAGCTATCTAACTTTGTAGATCAAGACAGCAGACCAAACCTTAGGACAGGTAAATGCATTTTATAACTGAAGCTGAGAGAGATGCCCAAGGAAATCTTACTGGCGCTGCTTGGCCTTTGCGTAAATAAGGAGTGAGAAAAAACTGAGTGATGACTTCCCACTCTGGGCCCTGAGCGATTATGCGAGTTGAAATTTGGCCAGGACATACTGACCAAGCACTGGTTTAACATACAGTTCCACAATGTCTTTAGTGATCAGAAGAGGTCAGGACATCTCTTTTACCTCAGCAACACCATGTTAGAGAAAAGCAGAAGGCAACGCATCCCACGTCATCGCTGTGGTGTTTTGGAGATGTCAAATAGCACAGCCTGAGCATCGGACAGGACTGCAGCACACAGTGCAGTGTTAAAAGACATAGCACTATAAATTGCATCCCTCCAGCTGCCTAAAACACAGGTTTGGGATGGGTTTAAAAAGTTAACCCAGTTAAAAATAACAAACGACAAAATCTTGGGAAGCCTGAAGCGCTGTATGAAACTGCCCAATTCCCTTGGGTTTCTGGGGCAGTGCAGGGTTCAGTGTCCCTCAGGTTTGAGTCCAAAGGATTATGCGCCATTCAGGAGAGAAACCATGCACAGGGAAAGGCTGGAACCAGCCCCCTCAGATCCCACCACCCAGGCACCCTACATTAGCCATCGGATTTGTTTGAAACCACTCACTGTTGTAGCTGCTGTTCCCACTAGTCTCTGCCGGTGCGGTGCTGTGCTCCCCCGGCCCTTCAGAGGTGGCCCTTCCTGACAGGGAATGGGGAGAAAAAGGGAGGAGACGACACAAAGAAAGGGAAGAAGAGGACATGGAGGATAAAAGAAGGGAAAGGGAGCATCTGTAACCGAACTCTTCCAACAGCTTGGTTGCACACATACACTGAGCACACTTTGGGCAGTGGCAGCTTTGCACCGGCCCTCACCGGCTCCAGGTCAGGCGTGAAGAAGCTGTTTCACACAGAAGTGGGATCACGCTCCAGAGCAGGCAGGCACCGGGGCTGTCCTTAACCTGCAGTCACACACAGCTGGACATTTCAACAAACCTGCACTACAAAAATCACTTTCCTCTTTTCTCTTCCATTGAAAACGCCTCTTTTTTATTCAAAAAATTATGATTTCTGACAGAAAAAATCAATTTTGTTTTTTTAACAGTAAGTCGATATTTTTTCTGCCAAAAGTGATTTTCCCCCCAAAATTCAATTCCCCAAAGGAAGAACACTATAACAAAATTTGCAAATGAGTGTTATTGAGATATTTTATGGAAAATCAGGATTATGACTTGAAAAATGCCACTTCCTGTGTATTTTTGAAAACACTGTATAACCTCATTGGAGTCAGCAGGATAACAACCGGTGAAGGCCTGCACATTTTCCACTCAAACTTGTATTTGCTTACAATTCACACACACCTTTTGCATGGACAGGATGTCATATTCTTATTAGCAAGACTGTAATTTCATTAACGGTTACAGAAGCAGTGGAAAACACTGGAAAACCAGAATTTAGTATTTATCCAATTCCCAGGCTTAACAATTACAGCAGAGGCATAGTGCTTTTGTTGTGGAAGGACCTGATTTCTTTATGTTGTAGAACTCATAAAAACCACGGGACTGGGGAATGACTATATTGATCTTGGATAAGATTCACTCCTGTGCAGAGATCCAGCACAAGCCAGTATATCACATAAATTCTGTTTAAGCCCCATATTGAGGAATAAAGTGGCACGCAAATCATGCATTATTGTTACAATAATGCTTTGTTCCTAAATATGGCTATTCCTGAGTAAACTACAAAATTCTTTCAGAGATTAGCAAAATAATCCTCATTCTGGAAACAGGGAGACCGAGACAATGAAAGGAGATGTGACTTGCCCAAGGTCACCCAGCAGGGAAGCAGAAGAGCTGGGATACATTCAGATGCCAGAGTCTCTTCTGCCCGTTGCCCTCGTATGCGGTACAAACATCCAGTCGATGTTTGCCCCACAAAACGTCTTATCTAAAATGCCTCTTGTAAAGTCTGCTTGCACAATGGGAGCTGAGTGTTCATCACAAATGAATTCATTAATTCATGCCATTTAATTAAATTTCAATGAAACCTGATTTAATTAGGTGTTGTATATGTTCTGCAGAG
>NW_009260831.1:392509-438254 GCF_000687185.1 Egretta garzetta | reverse complement strand
CTCTTTCCATTTTTTTCCTGTGGATACATATTTTACATGCTCTTTTTTCTTTCAGCAGCAGTTTTTGCTCACCCGTACGTCCCCCTGTGGGATCTGAGGAACAGGAATGTGACTGGTATCCCTTTCCACCCTTCAGTGAAACTAGGGTTCAGATTACTGTCATAATGCGAAGACTGGTAAAACATCCTTGCTGACAGTTTTAAAACTTCCAGAGCACAGAAATTAAGCAAAAATGAATTGGAATGCTCAGAGACAGATTTCAGTAGACAGCAATGCCCACTCAGTTCATTAACTAACTCTGAAAAAATGCAAGTGCTACATTGCCTATGTGCCACAAACCCTTAAGAACAATGGAAGTGTTTGTTAACAGACTTTTTTGGGGGAAAGCCAAACCAAGCTGCAGTGCATGCTGCACTTCTGTGTCTCAGCAAAAGCGGGCTGTAAAATAGAGCAAACTGTGGATATATTTTAGGGAATTGCAGGTATAGTTTAAGACCAATCCATTCCTGAACTTGTGCCGATGCTCAAAATAATGGGAAAACAATCCTGCTAAGGTTTCTTGCAGCAAGGATAAAAGCCCTTCCTTCATCCCAAGCTGGCCCTCTTATTTTTGGGGGAAGCAAGTATATTGTTGCACTGGGGATCCAAAAATTTTTTGTTGTTTCTTTTTCATTAAACATATATGCACCTGTACATATGAATGGTTACTCTTTTATTTGGCCATAAAGTGCCCAGGTGGCCATTTAAGCATATAATTCCTTACCTAATTGCATAACCATGAATATTCATAGAGAAATTGCAATTACAAGTGCATGTTCATTGTGTATGTACAGTCTTTGTTTTACTATTCTTACTTGCCAAAACACAAAAGGTTTCAAAATATAGGTGAACTGTTGGATTCTGTTTTGCAAACTGACTGCTCTCAGGCTGAACACTGATAAAGATGCCAGTCCAAGGAAACGCGCAGTTCAGCTTGGTGCTGTGAACAGTTAAAGCAAGCTAATGCAGATCCCAACCTTGCTTTCCCAGTCCCTGCACATTCAGAGTCCCACTGGTTCCCATTTTATTGCGCACGCGACCACAAGACAAATTTAACAACAAACTTTTGAAAGGATTTTGGAATTCAGGTTGGCCTAACAGCAGGTAACAGTGAGAAATCCACTTCTCTTCCAGCGGATGAAGTGATAGCAATGCAAGGTAGACTGAAAGAATCAATTTGTCATGACCAGTAAAAAAGAGCTGAAGTTTATGTTTTCATTTCTGATACCTAAACGGGCAAAGCACTTCAGAAGCTGACATTTATTGATCATGTAGCCTCAAAACAATAGTGGTGAGGTTCAGAGCCCATACAGGCAAAAGACATGCATTAAATAAAACAGGAAAGTTCCTAAAATTGCTTTTGATAGCAGAAAAAAATGAGAAACAAATTCCATTTACAGACTTGGCATGTGTATGGGAAACATATAGACTCTTTCACCAGCAAGAAATTGTTGGGATTTTGCCATTCCATTTTTTTTTCTTACATGTTAGATGACCATTTTGAGATGCGGAGTGGATGTTGTGCCTGTTAATGTCACTGGCCTCAATCATGCAATCCTTAATCAAGCAGAAATCCCTGCAGCTTTGCCCATATAAGAATTGCAGACTTTGTTATAGGTCTTCTGGTGCAGATTTGACCCCTGCTGCCTCCCTGCCGCAATAAAACTCCTAAACCCTTTTGGATCATTACTTCTACAACTTGCCAGAGGGCACGGGAGTGCAGCATTTATGGGGTTGCTTTCTGTTTTTAACCAAGAGTTGAGGCTTCATCCAGTGACTGTATTGGCCAACAGACACCAAGAGAAATAATCTAAACCAGATGCAGGGCTGGTAGGGAGTACTTGTCCCAGAGTACATTACTCCCTCCACCAGCTCTGCCCCCATGCGAAACTACAACTTGCTGGTCCTTGTTCAGCCACTGCTGCTATGTCCTTTCTTTAGAATATAAAAATAGGTTTCCTTAATGGTGTAAAAAGGTTATTAGGACTGTTCATTCTAAGCTCTGAAATATTTATTCAATTCTCAATTTGCTTATATGTCTGTTGATTATATCAACATTGGTGTTCTATCTTTGTAGTGCTAATTGGAAACTGATACAATATCAAGACACACTAGAAAACATTAAGCATTGCAGTGACTGGAGGTTTTTTTCATGGCATTTATCATCTCAGTGCTTGTTTTTCAGTTAAATTTCCAACACAATTCCCTTTTTAACATAAAATAGTAGGTGAAAATATTAAACATGTTCAAAGGCAGATGATGTCTATTTATCAGAGACAAGCACAGTAACAGCCATATCCTGCTAAATTCTGAGCCTGCAATTTACTAAATTACATAATTCAGCATTAGAGGGGAAGGAATATACGTCTGGGAGATTTTGTGCAGAAAGAATCTTTTAAAACTTTTGACATAGCCTGGATGTGAACGTATAGGAGACCAATGCAAAGAAAACCATGTTACGTGCTCGGGTGACAAACAGAACAACGGCGGTGTCCTTCGTAATGCACAGAGGAGGTAGCAGACAGAGAACAGCGAGAGAGGAGAGGAGAGGAGAGGAGAGAGGAGAGAGGAGAGAGGAGAGAGGAGAGAGGAGACAGGAGACAGGAGACAGGAGACAGGAGACAGGAGAGGAGGAGGCAAATACTTCTGATCACAGATAACGTGAGCTGCCCAGACAGACATAGCAGTTGAATTTGTTTCTTGAAACGCAATTATGCGTAGGCAAACACATACACAAATGAGATTAAGTGTAGGTGGAGAAGGGAAGGAGACCAAAACTGATTTCAAGGAGGGGACATCATTGTCAAGAATAGGCAATAGGAAAAGGAGAGTTATGGCATTTTGGAGGGCTTGGCCAAGGGAGAAGCACTTTGCCAGTCTGCAATTGCACTGAGGAAAAGGAGGTCCAGACCACACCTGGAACCATGGATTGTGAGCCAGGAGGTAGCTTGTACATTCATGTCTGTGAAAAAAAGGCCCAAACATTAACAGAAAAGAGAAAGAAGAGGATCAATCCAGGCAAAAGCAAAAGTAGCTCCTGAACGGCTTCTGATTTAGGAGGTGCCTCAAAGGGGAAGAGGGTAAGCAGGAAGATAATATATATCCATCCATCTACACACAGATGTACTTTCACAACCATAGATAACTGAAGATGGACAGCCAGGAATACAATGATTGCACATCTATATGTACACAGGCATGTACACGCATATATAAAGACACATAAATATAGAGGTTATAAAAATGTAACTACATATATATGTATAAAATATGTAAAACAGATGAAATATAAAATATATGTACATCTTATTAATACACACTGAACATACACTGTCTAGTCAGAAATGAAATAGTCAGGTGTATGTATGTGCACTCAGATATGAGACATTTACCTAGATAAAATTCAAATCTTCTTGAAGTCTATGTAAGTATTCCTACAGTGTTAGTGGCCTGGTTGTATGCAAAGGCCATGATTTAGACTGAACTTAAAATCCCCATGAAATCAACAATAACATTCTTCTGGGTTCTCATTTTCTAGTGAAAAGAGGAAGCAAATGTTTAAAATTGTACCAGGAGACAGTAATTAGAAACTAATCTAAATGCATTATCATCCCGTAGTCATTTGGCCTGAAATAGCAACTGGTGAAGTGTGTTCCTAGGTGCAACTAAAGGCCACTTTCAGGATGGGGCTTCAGCCTTCAAGTGGTCCATGGAAGCTGCTGCCTATCAAAGCCAATGCAAAACAGCTGAAATTATTCTCCATTGAAATCCATACGAACATTTTGATAATGACAAATGCCATACATCATTAGAGTTCTTTATTCAAGGTGCACTTCATGCTTTATTTACCATATTTTAATGGGCAATAATAATTGAATAATAAATGGAGAAAAACATGGGTTTTGTTGTCTTTGTTCAAATTTCTCAGTGTGAGAGAGCAACATGTGTCTAATTTTTCATATATCCTTGAACAGCCTGAAATGACAGATTGCCCATAATCTGTTATAAAATCTCAGTGCCAGAACATGACAATGGATAGCACCATGGAGTGTCTGGGTTATCTCAAAGGGAATAATTTAACACTAACCAATAGCAAAAGGGTGACCCAGTTCGGAGAGGCCTGGAGAGAAAAACATTGCTGGTGGCTCCAACCATGTGTGGCTACATGCAGGCACAGTTAAAAGGCAGATTAATAGGCAGTCAGGTGTGAGGAAAAAGGCCAAGGAGCCCTACTGTGGAACACACGGCATATATCCTATTTTGTAAAGCACTTTATGAATTAACCTAGGCTGGTCTTTTTTAAACACTGAGCATCCGAAGATTCACACCAGTGTTTCTCCAGCCTGATCTGTATTCCAAACCAGTACCGCTCACATAAATCTCAGTGTTGTTTTTTACTAGAGAGTGAAAGGGAAAAGAGAATAGCTGCCGTTAAATCAATAGGCTGCATTGCACAGCACAGTATATGAAAGTAATAGTGCCGTGCTTATCATTTGTGCTGCCACCGACTAATTGCTGTAACTTGCACTTCATTATCCTCTGTAATATGGTTACAATAATAGAGAATGACAAATAAGAACTGTTACCTTTCTACTGGCCAGTCTTTACTCACAGGGTGAGTTCCCATTCAAATGCATCTATCTGGATGAATAAGATTTACCAGATTACACATTGACTTAAAATGTTTAATACGAGCAGTGATGGAGAGCTGCCTTAGGAAATATTTTCACAGGCACACTTTTGGGATCTAGCACAAAAAAGTCTTTACTGCTGCTTTTGTACCCACCAGTCTCCCTTAGCTCTCCCTGCATTTAAGTCAGCAATGCTGGCAGACAGAAAACCTGATTCCTATGAAACACTTAGCATGCCTTATGTCTTCCCTGAATCACGTCTTCCAGTCATTCACACACCAGAGAGGTGGTCTGATTCTTTTGATGTTAAATTAGGTACCATAAGTCATAAAACTGCCTACATTGATTATCAAGCAGAAACAGGCAAAGAATATTACAGATACGAGAGAGGACTTTGTGCTCTGGCAAGACAGGATAAAAGTGTCTGATCATTAATGTGTGTCCTAGTTAAAGAAAATCTTTTGTTGCAGTAAAAAAGAGGAACTGTAGAAAATCTGAATGAAACATCCGATACCCACATTACAGCCACCCCGTCCCTGGTGGTGCTCGGAAGGGGAAGAGGAGCCTCCCAGTCCTCATCTGTTGCTTCTAAATTCAGATCAGTTTTCCCCATTGGATGTAAAGCATGTGCATGGTGTCAGAAGGAAGGACAGAATGGGGAAGCCATCATTACAAAGCCTGGATTTATGCTAATGATCCTCAAAAACATCAGTGTTCCTATGCAAAGTTGTATGGACTTTATGAGACACTGCAATGAAAACTCAGAATTTTCAATGAATGTGCTTAAAAATTACATTTTTTTAATCCCACGGTAGCCTCACATATCAGTGTCTCAAAAGCCAGCGTTTACCCTAGGTGTACACAACATTCACAAATACCACTAATATTTGTCTCCAACAAAAGTCATAATTGCATTAAGGCATGCATATGCATAATTAAAGACATCCATAGTTGAAGAAGCATAAAAAAAACATAATAAAGAAAAATGTTGCTGCACTGTTTCTTTTCCAAAGCCTTCCAAACCAAATTGGAGGTAACTAATTGCTCAAGGTGTACTGCTACAACAGCTATTCCATAATCATGGCTGGGAGGTAGTTTCCATTCTTAGCCCATGCTGAGCTCTTCAAACTTCTGCATTTTTCTATCTCCTTCTGGAGCTTTTGTTTCTTTCCTTTTTTTTTGTTCTAGGGACATAAGATGCTCTTTTTGTTTTTTGTTTGGTTACAATCTAGTTACGATCAAGAATCTTTCTTAGAAAACAGTACTACGTAAGTGATTATGTATAAACTAGCTCTAAGTATTTAAGGACCACAACAGTACATAAAAGTAAATCTAAACACAACCATGGATCAATGTCTCATTTGTATTATTTCAAATGCTCTGCTACTTAATGATGTTTTGAATTGTTTTATGATTATTATAACCTCTCTGATAGTTAATCAAATAATCATTGCTGTAGCTCATCAAATATACATCTCTAGAAAGACGGTACTTCCCTTGCATACTACTAAGGAAAAACAACATTTCTTTATTACATTACATGATTGGTTCTTCTTAATATTCTAGAAGTGTGGTGAAATAGTGCCTTGGAGGTAATAGTTAAATATTTTTGCGTATGTTTACAGAGTTTCTATTTTTCTTAAAAAGACCTGAATTACACTGCGCACCATTATGCAGTCCATGGCATGGATCGACTGCAATATGTTACTCAACACTGCTTCATACCAGGCATTTACATACATATCTAGAAATGCATCCAGCATTTTTTTCTTCACAACTATACTGTATCACACTGATTTTGCTTTTTAATTTTATTAAACCAGTCTTCCAGAAGCTTTTCTACATCTATGTGGATACCAGTTTTTCTGTGAATAGCATTAAAAGAAACTGCTTGTCTTAGCACTGCATTGACGTTATCTGTCTTCGCACTGCATTGACATTATCATGGTAAATTGCTTTAAAATATCACTTGTAACTGTAATATTAGCACAATAAAATGTTTTAAATTTGCCTACTGTGTCTCAGAAATTGCCCTGATTTTGAATTACTTCTCCTAGCACATTAACAGTTATTCTAATAATTGTCAGAAGCAGTGATTGACATTTCATACTCCTAAATGAAGGGAGATCACAGCTCCAAGGACACAGGCAGTTTATTAAATTTCATAACTCTTGGCTTCCAGGTAGGTGATGTGGAAGACTTATACCTCTATATCAATTACAAGTTTATGGTACTAATAGCTTGTAGGATCAGAGCATCTGCAAGCTGCAGTTTTATGCAAAACTCAAGATCAAGGCTTCCCATGCAGTGATTCTCATTACTGCATAATAAAGATGAATGCAACCCAGTGTTGCTCAGAAAGACCGTTAACTAAATGAAGAAAGCAGTTCAGTGAATGTGGAATCTGTACAGGAGCCAAATCGAACTCCCTCTTATAACTCAGAGATGCAACATTTGGGCAGCTGCCCAAGGAAGGAAAGAGAAGAAAAACCAAGTCTGCATGCATTTTTATTTCTCACCGACTATAAGCCTGTGGTTATAAAATCTAACTAAATTCTTGATTTCTTTATATGTGCTGTTCCAGACTCTTTAACCCATGTATTCTTGATTATAGGAATGTTGTTGATATGCAGGCCATGTTAAATGCATTATAACTTTGCAGTTAGGGATATAACATATTCCCTCTAAATTTCAGTGTGATGCAGTCCAAAGTGAAAACAAGATAAAAAGAACTCAGAAGATGTGAACTCAGTGGGGTTTCATAATCCTCAGCATGTGTACAGTTGAGAGGCAGAAATCCAAATGACCTGGACAAATCTGCATAAAGTTTTTTAGAAAACATAAATGAATTCCTCCATCAACACATGGGATTGTATCACCACCTCTCCCACTCTTCACTTCTGCTTGCAGAAGACGACTTGCATAATAAGTAGAAACTGCATTTGCAATGTACTGGTTTTTGAGCCTTTAGGATGAACACTGTTCAACCTGACTACCTGGTGGATATAGTTAATAATGTATCAAAAACGTGTATGCTGAGTCTGATTCTGAGAAGAGAAACAAGGAATGATAGTCTCTAAACATTAGTTTGTTACACAACTTTCAAAATATAAAGGGCTGAACACCAATGGAACCTCTGCCTTGCACAGTCAAAGTAGAGAATTTGGCATTCGCGATGTGTTCCAAATTTGACCCGTCACTCCGAGGAAGGTTACCAAAGGATGCTGGCATGGGATAGTTAAGATGCTGGCTTGGAAAGGAATTTACATTTGGTAACCAAAAGTGAAATTCTGGTCAAATTGAAACAATGATACATACATGACATGAGACACCAAACCCTCTGAAGAAAGAGGCTGTGGTTATCACAGCTGAAAGCGACTTCAGAAGCTGTTCCTGGACTACACGGAAGCGAATGACTGGAGGGAATCCTCTAGCACATACCATGCAAGTACTGCTCTCTATAGTGGACTATACTGTCAGGGTCCTGGGTGCTCTGATGGGCCTAGATGGCCCTGCCCAGCCTCCCCAGGGCCCCCACCCACAGCCCTGCCCAAGGACCCAGAGGCTCCATTTCAGCTCAGCCCTGGTCCCTGACTGAGCTATGCTGTGGAAGCATTTGTCTCCAGCTCTGTCCCAGTCAAGCCTCCACCTGGCCATGAACCTTGCTGATCCCCAGTCCATGGACTGATATCCTGGCCTGAGCTCGGACCTGCCTTGTCACCGTGGACCTGCTTGGCAGTTGCTGTCCCATGCTTGAGCAGGTCTCCTAAAACAGACTTTCAGAGAGCCACTCATGAGGAGCAAGCAAAGAAGTGTACAAGATGACAATATGCCACTTTATATACATCTGTATGAGATTCTACACATTTTGATCAAGGACCTCCTGTCAATTCAGAAACAGAAGTCTGAGACCTAAGTATTGGTCAGCCGCAGGAAAACCCCAAGCTTTACACAGTAGAGATCAAAAAGGTGACAAAACCAAGCCTAATCAAATGTGGCATGGATAGAAGTGCCAACGTTTAATGCTGATAAATTTATTGCAGAGACCTCGTTTATCAGTAGGGCCAACAGCACTCACTGGTTGGAAGGCATACAGTTACTTGCAGATTTGCCAGTATATTGACAGGCAGAGAAGGCATTAACTGTCAACTCATAAGTCTAGGCGTGTTGGAAGCAGCAAATCAGAAAAGAAAAACTAAGAAAGGAAGGATCCAAGTAGTTCTTCAGAACCCTGTAACTAAACTAGAGAAGCTCACATATGTGAATCTTCACATAGCCTAATAATTGCCCAGCATGATAATTCTACAATTTTAAATGTTGATAATACTTTTCACTTAAAACGGGGTTAAACTTGCACATTTCTGGAATAATGTTTTTTAAATCATAGGTCATTTGTTCATGATAATTAGCCTGTGACATCACTCATGCTAATGTTAAACATATGGTCAAATGTAATTCTGCATTAGTTATTGCTACATTATGTTACAAAAGCCAAGTGCAAAACATACAAAAAGTCAAGACGCTGAAGCCTGCACTTAGTTATGTTAATTCTCTCAAGTATGAGGATATTTCATCGCACATCTTAATAGACAAATCTTTTCTGCATCTCAGCTGCTGCTTGGCAGTCTGGATAAGAAAGATGTGGGTGATCCATTCCTGTAGCTGAGATCGCACCCTGCCTGCAAGTGCCTCACCAGATGGTCAGCATATTGCATTTTCCCCTTGGTAACATCCTTTTTTCTCCCTGCATCTGGAACTCAAGTAGGAAAATACTTATGTTGTTTCCTATAGTGCTGAAGGTAGGGACGTATCCTCAGTTATCTATTGCACAGCGCAGCTACCCATGTCTATACAGTATTGTGCTTTAAGTTGAGATAGATCTGAATTTCAGATCCTGATTTCACCCTCTCGCAGTCTGTTGATTCACCAGTCAGGTAACTGTTGCCACTTTGATCAAGACTTGCTACAAAACAATTGCTTATTTGATCTCAGGTGCTTGAAGTGTTGCCTGTTCTATTCCAATGCTGCTTTGAAATGGGCTTTTAACATTCATGACTTCCATCCTACGATGCCTCTATTAGTTGATCAAAAGGTTTTCTTGACCCCATTTAAAACTTCTGGAGCTCTTCCTGCTTATTGTCCCCTAATTAGTCACAGTCCACTGAAGTCCTGAGCTGATGCTGTTTTCCGGAGAGACTCATGTCTGAACAGAAAACACTGAGTCATACGGTATGTTATTGGTAGCTTTACAGCGAGTCCTGTGAAGTACCAGCGCTCCGCACGAGGTCACAAGTGTGAGCTGATGAGATTGTATTCACTTTATTGTTTCCTTGCTCTGAGCACCAAAGAATGTAATAGCTTTTTAAAAATCCTGTGTTTGCATTAACTGATAATGTGTTCTGGATGGAATGACTTTTTTATTGTAACATTTTAGCAACAGTTTCAGAGCTTTGAAAAGGCATCATTTTAATATGCACAGTGTTCACCTCCTCAAATAGCTGATACTTCTAAACACTTTTGAAAAGAGTTAAAGACATTCCTTGTAGTATTTTAGGGGTTCATTTCCAAGCGTTTCCAATTTCTTTAGGAAAAAAGGTCCTGAAATCACCAGTCTGGAGACCACGCTATGAAGACAGCTTGGCAAATAGCGAATTCAAATGTGCTGCCTTAAAACTGTCACTTTTTAAACTGGCCACAGCAGTCAAAGGGAAGATCCATCTAACCCAGGGAAACAAAGGTTGTGATATGGAGGTGATTGCTTACTTGCTTCATTTCTGTAATAAAAATTAGTTGCAGAAGAAAATCTTCAAAAGCCCTACATACCAGGAATCTAAATCTTAGACTATACTAAAATATTTTGGTTGGAAGGGATCTACAATGCCCATCTAGTCCCACTGCCTACGATATTTCAGAAATTACAGAAAGCTTAAAAGCTGAAGTATCACTGGCTTTAAGTGTCTGAAATGTTTATGCTGCAACTCATCAGATATATCTATGCTGGTCTGAAATAGGGCTCTGGCACCGCTGGCGGTACACGTGGGGCATCAACACACTCAACATTGACAGCCAGGCCACTGAAGGAGCAGCTTGCAGAAAAGCTTCTTACCGTTTCATCTGCATGCCTAACAATATCTTAACTTGGTAGGTTAAATCTGGTTTATGTGTACTTGTACTGTGGCCACGTGGAAAGAGAAATACATCCTACAGCAATTTTCAAAGCACAGTTTAAGGCTTTCTAGAATTTCACCCCCAGTTATCCTTTGTTAATGTCTTCAGATGAGGTCAAATTCCTCTTCCGCTTTTACAAATTTGTAATACTTTCTTTTCTCTCCAGACCAGTTTTGTTTTGTCTATACATTAGCTTCAAGGAGTGACTCCAGAGTAACACTGAGGTGTGACCAGAATATAAACCAAAGGGAATTGCCCATGCGTGTTCTCATCTATACCATTCTACTATTCTCTCCTTTTCCTATTTTTCTTTTTTTTTTCACTCTCTCCTAGTTATCCCTCCCAGGCATCTTCCAAAGCTCTTCATTGGGTTTAGCAGTTAACAAAGAAGCAATGAACCCACAGAATTCTCCCTTCATTACTAGAGCATCATAATAGCATCTTGCTTTACTCATAAATAGTATTTCATCACAGTATCAAACCTGTTCCTGGGAAGGAATATAGCGTCTATATTTTTTTTCCAGGTAATAAGTAATCATTTGCAATGAATTATTTTTAACTCTTGTAACAATGTCAACACCAGCACCTCTAAGTGTGTAATCGGCACACACACATACTCTGAGAAAGAGAAGGAATGCAAATCCATACCATAAATTAAAAAAAAAAAAAAAAATCCAATTCCATCCACCTCAGTGGTGGCTTGCCCATTAATCCACCTCCCCAGTACAGAACTAAACTTCTGAGTTTAGAGCTGCTGCCATTTCTGAGGTTATCCCACAAAACTACCTTTGCCCACCAGCCAGGCTACAGAAGTCCCTGCCTCCATCTCTTCAAAACTACACCGATGGGCAAAATTGCCCCTTGAACAGCTCTGGGGTTTCTGTATGCACGGAGAATCGGAACTGACAACTTTCTGCATTGTGGGAAGAGAAACTCTTGGATTGTCAATGGCCTAAACAACATATCAGCTGAGAGACTCAGTAAGCTCCTGGCTAAAAGACCTTACAGTCATGATATTTTGCATATTCAAAAGAACAACAATATCTGGAGAGCTTGTTTTGCTTTAAGACATTCAAGATTCCTCTGATCTTTATTCAGAAGGACCACCAGCATACCTAAATAAAATTTACATTTACATTTGCCAGGATATGGAAAATTGTCTCAAGAATCTAAATTTAAACTCCACAAAACTTATGTAAAATATTTTTTCTGTAAATCTACCTAAAACAGACAATTTGGCAGCACAGGGTGAAGTGAAGGGTTTATTTGCTTGCACTTCAGATGATCCATTTCATACCTGGCTTTTCTACATCACACATGCATTCACCTCAGAACCACATCACGTGAAACCTTCAGACCATCCACCTTGTCATGTAGGGCAGCTAAAGCCTCATAAGGCACAATGACCAGGGTGCCATATTCCACCATCACTCCATAAAGGAATTCCCACTGAAGTCAATGGGATCTCACATAAAAAAATCAATGTTGGATGTGTCCCCAAGCAATAAGTTTTCTTCAACCACAGGTTATGTTTTTGGTGATGGACATGAGTTCTCATTACTGTTGACAATTTTTACATACCTAATTAATTCCCTGAGCTCCCTATTAAAACTTCATGCAGAGTCTAGCCACAGTCTAGAGGTGGCATTTTTGCTGGAGAAAATTCAACCTATTTGATATGTGCTCCTATCACTTTTTAATAAAACGGGAACTAATCTTGACATCTGAGTCAACAGGCATTTCATCCAAGAAGAACAGGATAAAGGTGACAGGATTTGATGGAAAGTAGTGATTTTTCTATGCAGTACATGGAGAGCTTGTATGCCAAGACAGCGTCATTGTATAAAAGCAAAGCAAAACTTGCTTCATATTAATCTATACAATAAACTAAACAGAACTCTTGAAGGATAAATGAACATGTAAGACATGGTGATACAATTGTCTATTACTGGTGATGATTTAGGCTGCGAATAAAGCCGGAAAGGCTACTGTCTAGGTCCCAAGGCTCCTCTGCTCCCAAATAAGAGAGTGCTCTGCATGGGGATGCTCGGGCATTACGCACACAACTGACAGGCTTTTCAAAACTTGCTCATAATGACAGCACTTATTCCAGCCAGACACTTACCCATACACTTAAATTTAAACGTGCTTAAAACTATTTCTATTCAGCAAAGCATGCAATTAACTTTAAGCATGTGCTTAAAAGCTTTGTTGAACTAGGTTTAAATAAGTAGACATTGTAAGCAAGGAGAACGGACATAAAAGCGACCACAAAGCTGGAATCAGCCAAAGCTGAGCAGAGTCAGGTCTCAGGGGCCTGGAGGAATGGGATGCCAGCCTAACGCAGGCCGTCCCCAACAGCAACACAGACTCGGTTTTCACACAAATGGCACAATGGTAATGAAACGTTACAATCTGTTAGTTTAATGTTCTGACTTAATATGACCAGCTGCTTTTCAGGCAGCAGTTCCCTACTGTAAACAGTATCATGGGGTCAGGTCCGAAGGAGCAATAGAAGTGCTTGAAAGAGGACTCAAAATGCAAGCTTTGCTCCTGTTGGTGTGAATCCTCCCCTTGCCTCCTCCTGTCCCCTTGTCCCACTTCCCTCTTGTCTGCTTCTTCATTAATGGTTCATCTCTGATTTCAGAGAGGTACATGATCTGAAATGGGCTTAAACCCCAACTCAGGGTTTATAGGGCTTTCCCCTTCAATCCAAGGAAGACCCCTTTTGATGTTTGGTTATGCTTCAGAGCATGTTTGTGATAATTTTTCTGGCAACATTCCTTCTGGAAAGTCCAGGTGACACCAGGGCTGTGCCAGGGCCTGGCAGAGTCCTGGTGAACATCCCAAGGAGTTTGATTAGTTGGTCTGTCAGTCTGTCCTAGGGACACTAAAGGGCCAGAGACAGACTGGATGCTCTAGTATCAATTGCTGCTGCATTGTCCTTTGCATTTCCTTGCAGGGAACAAAGAAGAAGGGCATAAAATCTTTCACTCCGTTGCAGAAGTCTTCATTGTTGCAAAGATAAAGTAACTGGATAGGAGCTGCAACCATTTAGCAATTAACTGACATTTTAAAAAACAATTCTTTTGCAACATTCAGGCAACTCTTTTTATTATCTAGTTAATGGTAGCACTTACTGAAGCTAATTTTATGTGTAATAAAACTTCATTACTATCCCTTCGTCTGGGAGAAGGGGTGCAGAGGACAACTGGAATAAGAAACATGGTTTCTTATTCTTTATCAGTCATATATGTGTGTATGATATATGATAAATGACACATCACAGGTATCTAAGGCATTCTCCTTTCTTTATTTCCCTCTTTCTTTCTTTTTCTGGCTGTGTAACTGCTGTACTCTTTCATGTCAGAGGTCACCTATCAAATTCTACTCTTCTTTTTTTTCCGATCACAAATCAATGATGAGGACAACAGAAGGTTAGATCCTTTCTAAAAATAGCACTGATGTTGCTGTTTGCTTATTCAAGGTCTGCCAAGTCTCTCTCAGGCAGAGGCTCCTAAGCAGCATGTTCCAAATCAGCAAAACTGGGTGCTTGCTGACCCCCCTGAGGCGCTGCAGCCGGGGAAAGATGGATTAACTGTCTGCCCAAGCCACCCTGCTCCAGCCTTCGGATTCTGGCTGGGTACTGTCAGAGTAGCAGCTGGTGGTGAGATGCAAGGAATATGAAGGGTGAGGGGGAAGTACTGTCACAGCGAAAGGTGACAAGATGACATGGCTTTGAACTCTTTTTCAATCAACAGAGTTTTTCAGTTTAGCCCATCTCAATTCAAGTGGATCTGGTTTTCTATCCGTCATTGTTATTAGCTTGATAATTGTTATATTCAGAGAGAAAAAAGTGGACAGAATGGTATTTCATATGGCATAGACTTAAAAGCATAAGACTGAGATTTTGTAAAGAAGTCACAGATTTGCAGAGTACACATTATTTTCTAACACAGAGAAAGGAGAGAGCAACAAACCTGAACTGGCTCTGCATAATAATCTTTAAAGAAAGCATGGGGACTTCCTCAGTGGGAAAATTCCAGTCTGTATCACATCACTGCATAATTTAGGTGCTTTTCATGGCTCTTCTGCCTGCCTCACCTCGTAGTAAACAATGTTATTTCTACAGGTGAAGAGCCGCAGGCGAATAGCTATAGGCTTGTGCTTTAAAAAGTTGTCCACTGACACTGCTGAGGCTACATCACTTGACACCCACTGAGAATCTGCTGGTATCACTTCTCTGTAGGCTCAAGCAAAAGTATCTGGACTGTGTGGAAAAGACACTTATTAAAATACAAACACTTCTATCACAAAGAAAGATCGTCTGGAAAGTGCTGGCGAGGTATGTTTTGTTCTCTCCTATTTGTTCTAGCAGGACAAGCCAAACTCAGCTGGTGCTTGCAATGCTGCAAACAAAACAAGCTGGCGTAAAGTGACAAAACTCCATCTGGGGTTGAAAGTGCTCATTTACACCGAGTCAGGATCTGAGCCACTGGCTAATTTTACTGGTGTTGTGCAGCTATAACCCAAAGGAGGATTTTTCTCTGTATCTTCCGTTTCTGTTTGAGTTGAAGCAATTTTATGAATATGTTTAACAATGAGCACCCCAGGAACAGCTTGGTAAACCAAGCAACGGAGTGAAGAGAGAAATTATAGATCTGTTTTTCAGACATGACAGTGTATGCTCAATGCAGTGATCATGTCTTTATGCATACTATAGCCTCGCTGTAACAGGGGAATAGGCACCTACATTACTGCAGAAGTCAAAGGCACTGAACGGAGCAGGGATTTAAACAAACTTGCCATTTGGACCCCATTGTTTTCCACTCTTTGTAATTACTTTAACTTTCAACATCAGCTTTCCCTGTGAGTACTTCAGTAAGCAAATCAATTTTCCCTTTTCCTAGGAGAGGCTCTCTCTGGTTTAACTTTACAAAAAAATGCTATGTGACAGGGTGTTTCAGATGTGTGTTCTTCATCTGAAAACAGCTTTACTCATTATTTCAGCTGCAGGTACAGTCCGTATCTATTTCCATCAACTTCCCACAGACAGGTATATTTACCATATATGTGGTAGTGATATCCTTCAAAAATACAGGAGGGAACTCAAGAATCCCAGCTTTTCACTGTTATATACAGAATTTTCTCCTAATCATGTGGTGGCTTAAGATATAAAATCTCATGTAAAAACCATTGGAAAGCAATTGCAAACTATTTTAGGCAGGCATCGTTACTATCTCAGTGATCTGCACTGGTGGATTCATGACGACTTTGGTATCTGTAGTAATTCTAGTAAAATGATACTGCGCGTCTTTGGAACATCTTTGGGAGACACACTTTTTCTGAAAAGCATGTGGCACATAAAGGCTGTGGGGCAGAACAGCATCGAGGTGTGAAAGCACTCAGCTGGGGCAGCCAGAGGATGGGGTTTCATGCCAAACTCACCCTGTTGTCATCTTTTAGACCATGTCGTAGGACTGGATGTTCCTTCATGCTAATTCGGTGCAGTCTTACAGCATTTGCTTTGCTTTAATCACATGCATATGCATATGTAAACTTGGCCTAGGATGTGCTAAATGCTTTTCTAAATATGGATGAACTTTTGAATTGGAGCCTTATCACAGTCATATTCCCACCTTTGTGAAATGCAAGAAGCAGTGGGAGGTGGTTTTCGCTTTGCAGTATCATAAAAATACAATGTTAAAACTGGCTTTGTGCCGATTGTACGGGAAATGATCTGAGAGTCTAGCATTTAAAGAGAAGTGGCTGACCTACTGTGAAACATGAATAATGTCCCACATTTCATGCCTTGGTCTGCCCATCAGAAGGCCTTCTCTGAGATTTAAGTATTGTTTTTATATTTCTTCAGGATTTTCAGATGAAAGGTGCTAATGTCCCAAACATCATTATTAAGTGGAATTCATTGCATAGTTGGAATATCTAAGAGTCTGATGTTATCTGAGACCCACTGAGAACTGTATTATTTCACAAAGTAACCGTATTACACTCCAGAAAGAAGCTCAACATTTATATTGCTGAAAGAATGATTTAAAAAATACATTTTTAATTTTAAATTAGACTTTTTAATCAAAGTGGTAGATTGCAGCAGCTCCACCAAACCTAAATGCGTGACTCAGTTCCTAGTGAGGATATTCTTTAAACAGATGAGAAAAGTTTCAGGCTGAAAAATGTAGTTACAATTATATGTGCCTTCTATAAGTACAAACTAGAAAGGAAACCTTCTTAGATATGAGAATTTAATGTATATTCTTTGTATCAAATAGCGCTGATTTTTTTCTTTTCTTTTTTAGTCCTCTGGTTTTGCTGGACATTTGGAGCCCCTCTAGTAAGTGTGTTTATGAATTTACCCGTGACTGTTTTGGTTTTCTGAGTCTCGGAGGAGGCAATAAATGTTTTTTCCTGTGTAAGTTTTCCAGCGAGGCAGAGGAAAGAATCTTACTCAATGATCACTACAGAAATGCACACGGTATGGCAGAGCTGTGCTGACACCGATACATTTGTGCTATTACAAGGTCTATTTGTCCCTCCAGTTTTGCTTCCAGCTATGAAAACTGTAGAACGTTGGAGGTTTTGTTCACTCTCAATGATTCCATACAGTTCTACAACACTACAGACTGTTACTGGTTTATGAATTCAGATCTTAAAACCCCATGAGAAGCCTTGATTGTGGAAGCACAAACTCTTGCCATCCTAAATATCTACAGGCGTAAGCACATGCTCAAGTCTACAGATTGGCTTTGAGAGAGTTGTAGCAGCACAAGCAGCAATGTAAACAAACCAGTGTTCACCCTCTCCAGTTTTGACCCAGCCCCATGTCCTTGGGAGTCAACAGAAACCCTGCGGTAAGCTGGTATAGAGAGAGACACAGAAAAAGCCCACAAAAAAGAGTGAACTTCACTATTCCAAATACATGGTCCATACGGCACTACCTAGTCGGACATTTTCCATTGGCTCACTATTACACATTTCATGACACATAAGAGAATTAACTGTTCTACCAGTAGTACATACGGAGACCCCACAGCACCTCACACACATAAGTTTCCACTGATTTCCAGCACAGGACTGGATCCTTCATCTGCCCTTCTGTTTCTTCCTGACTGTTTCATTTTCTTTATTCTTTCCCCTGTATTATCAGGCATTTGTTTGCATACACCAAGAAGAAATTATTGAGCTGTTACTGTGGAATGCCAGGGCTAAAGAACATGAACTCTATTGTACAGTGTTACCTTCCTAGGTTATGCAGCTGCTGTAATGATTAATTAGCTAATGCTATGAAATACTTGGAACATGAAGGTATATAGCTATATAAATGCAAGTATCCATTAATGATTATTATATAATGTCAAGCAGAGGGCAAGCCAGCTAGTAGAACCAAAACTCTAGTATCTACTTCTGAACACGGGGCAAAATTCACCAGATAAAACCAAATTTTCTATTTAATACCTTCGCCAAATCTATTCAAATTTTATCTATGTTGGGAAACCGTACAGAACAGTTTTGCAACTGACCACTGTTTAATTGTGTCGTTGAAATGCTGACTTTAAAAGTGCTATTTTCCTCTGAGCAAAACTTAGCTGATCCAGATATTTCAACATTTATGACCCAAGTAGTCTCTTTCAAAATCATAATTGTTAAAACATCAAAAATTTCTATACTATGCTAATAGAGAAAAGGTAAGCTGGCGTTAGGCATCTGCTTCTTGATAATAATTATCACAGTAATTAAGTTTTGCCATAGCTGTTAAAATAAGAATCCAGTTTTGACATTTATAAGAGTGGCATTATGAAAAGCTGAACTCAGAATTATCTCTTTATCATATGACTAAAACAATTACAGATGTTCTATTGATGTATGCTGTGGTCCTCTTCTCAGCACAATAATTATCTTTTAATGAGCCCACATTAATGCAAATTGGATTCATCAGGAAATAAATTTCACAATGAATCTGAGGCACTCTACAGGTAACCTTTCATGAAAGCAAAGCAAATACTAATCTTGATCATTTGTGGACTAGAGATTTCCTTTCAGGTTTGAGACAAGTAAAAAATCCAGCTGGATTACACCATTTCCTTGCATTCCGGACAACTTGAAGGTTTCATGGAAATAAATTGACTTTGTCCCATTTGTAAAATTTGTCTTTGGTAAAGGATGGATAATGATGCACATTTTATCTTGGTTCCTACTTCCATTGTGCCCTTATTCACCTCAGAGTCATTCGTGCCGTGGCACAAATAGGGGGAGTCTCAGTGCCAAAAGCTGCTCTTCTGGGGTTATTCCAGCTCCGGTGTTCTAGGAATACCTGCTGCCTTGCTGCTTTACCAGTTCTGCCATGTTCTTAAATGTCTTAAGTTCTCTAAAAATCAAGCTTCTGTGAATAATAAATAACCTGCCTCATATCAACAAAAAAAAAGGAAAAAGGAAAAGAAAGAACAATTTCTAAAAAATCTTACGGATATATAAAAATACTATATTACGGATACACTGCACGTAATGCTGGTGCTCAGAGTCACCGGACAATCTTAAAACAAGTCAGGTTTAACAAATCTTCACAGAGAAAATCCAAATGTAGGTCCCTGCCTAATGACATTCTTCAACTTGTGTTTTCTGTTTTAATTTCAGTGGAGTTAGAAGATCACCAGTTTGCAAACCAGCCAGTTTTAAGGCACTTAAAACTCAGTTCTGAACAATGTCCTGTTGCTCTTAAAAAAATGGGTATGGCCAACTGGTAAATATCAAAACTAGTTGTTAAAAGCAAAAAACCATTTTTTGTTCCTAAAGTTGATTTGCTATGAAAATAGTGAGCTGGAGAACAGGGATGGCCACTGATGGTATCCTTCACTAGTCTGGCTTTTGGTTCAACAGCTGCCTAATGTTGACACCCAAATATGTAATATGCCAATTTTGGAAGAGGCTGGATATTTTTTGCTGTAAGCCTTCAACCTAAGACCATAATGAGTAGCTACACTTGTACAAAGAAGGTGTCTACTGTGATTCACTGGGATGGAACATGTTTCTATCCAATTTTCTAAAACTCTTCTGTATTCTTTACCCTAAAAAAAAAGCTACTGGAGGAAAAGATGTAGTTAAAGGTAAAGCTGGGTTTGTAACAGAATATGGGAGGGCAGTGAGTCCCTAAGGATTCAGCTTGGGGTAGATAAGCCTTTGCTCAAATTGTGAAAGGCTGAGTGTCCTGATTGTTCCCACAGTCACTAACAAAGGAAAGGGTAAGATGGGGGGGCAGCTTATCAGAGGAAATTCATCTTATCATCAGTTGTGTTCTCCTATATTATCGGGCTAAACATGATACATGCAGAGCTAAAATGCAGGCTCTGCCACAGAGGTGGCTGTCTAGGGAGCTGTGATGCAGATGCCCTGAAGGATACAAGTTAGTTCCCAAACTTCAGACATCCATAGCACTGCTGCACCTAATATTTAGCCTGCGTAGGTTCATGCAGCTTATACTGAAACACCTGCATGCCAACCAGACGTTTTGAGAGTATCTGTATGCACACACTACTGTCACACCAACAGGCTGCAATGCAGACATACTTCTTGTCTAGGTCAGGAGGCAACAGATGGCTAAAAACAAAGAGAACAAAAGGGAACAAGGAGCTGATCCCAGGCAGTGACAGGCTTACCAGTGCACTAGATACATAACTGTCATCAAGCTTTTTGTGGGCCTTATCTCCATGCCAGAAGCGAACAAAAGGTCTATGTATTACTTCAGGTCTATTTTGAGGACTGAAATGTGATTTCATAGGTACACAGGCTCATTTCGGCCTTTTGCAGAGAATGATTTTCTCTCACATTAGAATATTTAAAATAATATTCATTCAATTATGGTGTCTGCATCAGCTATTTTTCCCCCTGAATAAAATGGCCCACTGAAATTCATCAGGATATATATATTGAAATGCATGCAAATTGTGTACATACATTTACACTCTCACAGATATGGCAGAAGTCTCCATTAAAAAAACATTCGCTTTCTTACTGCAGCATTTGTCTGCAGATTCTAAATGTCAATATTATCCCCAGCGAGAAGAGAAAGGAGGTTGAAAGGTTGGTAGTTTTAGAAAGCTAATTGCCATCTGTAAATTGGAGGTAAGAACACACGATGCCTTTTGCAGCAGCGAGGCACAGGAACACTGCAATTTTAGGTCTAGCTGCACAACCCAGAACTTAGGGAGACCCACTTTGTATTGCCGTGATCATCACGGGAAACGAATTCATGTCAATGAGAAGGTGCGTCAGTAGGTTAAAAGAATATTCTTTACAATTTATTAATAACAGACCCTTTGAAATAAAATGGGGAGAAACATCCCTGTGTAAAACTGACTTCTACACATCATTCCCTGTTTTCATCAAGGACTTGGCCAATAACATACGAGTGCCCAGCACTAGAAGACAAGCTTTAAGTGATTTTTTTTTAAGATGTCACAAATTAGAAATAACACTCTATTTGAAGCAGCAGTGATCACCAATTTGACTCCATATGGCATTTTTGTTGCACATCAAAAATGGATGTTAGTCAGAAACTCCCTCCCCCAACTCCGATGCTAGGAAAAACTGAACACCAGCTTTCCTTTGGCACAATGACAATGTAGTGGATGGAGCAGTTCAAGGGTTACGCGTTGGATTTTCACTGAGCGTCACCTGTGCCTCTGTGGACAAAACAAAGCCAAAGAACTGCACTAGTTCTTGTCCAAAATGGGTATGCCATTCCCTTTAAATATAGCCCTCTATCAAAACTGTTTGACAAGGATATTTAACTGGAATTAATCTTGGATCTTCGATACTTTCTAATATGTCACTCTTGCTTTTTAAGTTTGGCTTTTTCAGGAGACTGCCAATAAATAAGTGATTTTTTTTCCACCAGCATCTTACCTCTTGAAGACAGTTTTCTATGGATGAAGGGAGAAGGGATGTGTTGACAGTCACAGATACCAAGACCATATGCTGCCTAATCTCATCTTGAGCACATACTCTGAACCTCATGAAATCTATGCGATATTTAAATGTATCTACACGACACAACTCCAAATCCATCAGATCTCTTGCTCCATGCCCTTGCTCCACATATATATCCACATCGCTAGGTGTTCTACAATATTAGATCCTGTGGGTAGGTACTAAGGACAGTTTGCCTAGTGGTTTCAGTGGACTTGCTGAGGTTTTCCTAACTCTGGCTGAGACCAGAACTTTGGTTTCTCTTCTGCAACATTATACAAAACTATTCGAACAAGTTCTACCTTGTCTTACCAAAGTCATTGGGCGTCCAGACAAGAATCTGAGCTGAAAAGATGCTGAATTGAAAGCACTACGATTGCAAGATTTCTGGTGTAAAAGATCTCTTTTGTTTTCTTCTTGAAATAAGATTTGTATTGTCACTGTGTGTCTGTGCACACCTGCCTGCCTCCCAGCCTTGTTTTAACCCACTGGCCAATTTCAACAGCCTTTGGCAGCCTGGTAGAATATCCAAAAATACTGCAGTTCTCAGGCTGTGGGTAGACAATGAGACAGAAAAGGATGATTTTATTACTGCCCTGAGGAAAAGCACCAAAGGATGCATATGGGACTAATCAGTTGGAGGCAAAGGTTTTAAAATTTGTCTGCTGATAATACAATGCCTATCACAACAAAGTGCCAGTTCCTGACTGGGACTGCACTACCATAGATATTAATATCAACATGTCTGTCTTTGTCTACAGACTAGGAATAGCAGAGGTGTGGTATCATTTAATAAAACAGCCTTTCTATAATTACAGAGGGATCACTGCTACAAGTGCAACCCAGACACCAAATCTGTCTTTTGCCTCTACTGAGATTACAAGTGTGACAAGTGTGATTTGGAGAAACACACCACGATGTTAAAATTTCATGCTCAGTTTGCCATGCTTACAATCAGGCAACAGGAAAAAAAAAAAGCCTTCAACTGGTAAACGGAGTAAATGTGCTATGGAAATCACTGAGAGAAGATAAATATAGAGTCCTACAATGTCATTTTTACAGTCAATTTTCTCTCTGTAACTGAAGTTTATATCAAAAGAAGGGAAATTACATAAATATTTCATCTGGACTGTAATAGTACTAAATTAGGTGCTCTAGAGATGATTTATATAAAGTAGATAGGCTGTCAGTGGCAAATATGAGAATTACAGTAAATTGAAACAGAATCCTCCCTAATTCATGTACAGTAGTGAGAGCTTATGCAACTTTTAAGTAAACATTTTTTACAGATATTTAAAACAGTTTCAGCCAAGCAGTGTGTTGAAGTGATATAGAGACATTCCCTTGCAAAACAAGGTACCATGCATACACGCCTCAGGATTCGTGTCTTGTCCACCAAATAGGCAGCAGCGAGATCAGCCACTCAGTTCATCTGTCACCAAAGAAAAGCCATGTTTGCTTCCTTGTTGGGATTCTGAATTAGAAGCAGAGGTAAAAGGTGGATTTTTCTCTTTGACTTACTCCCAAATTATAGCTCTGTTGGAATGATGGGAGTGAACAACTCTTTGAAGATCCTTACCAGATAAGTTCTGTTTGGAGAAGACACCAACAGATGCAAATGTATTAAAGCCAACACCTCCTGTCCCTGCAAAGGGACATTTGTGGAGTAGGCTATGAAGAGGGAAAGGATAGTGGCCAAAGTCCAGCTCCAAGTGACCTCAGCAGGAGTTAAACTCTTGCCTGTGCACTGTGAATTGGGGTCCTAGAGCTGCCCACCTATCCAATGCCTCAAGGCAGTCTGGAAGCAAAAACACAGCCAGCCTTCCCCAGGAGGCACAGGCCTGGGGCTCTGTGTGGCCATGCTGATGAGGATCTTACTGGGTACTCTTTTCTTACAGCTGTTAAGTCACCTAGTGAAAATCAAATCAGCTGCTAAGCTACGTAGGCTTTCTTCAGTGGACAGGACTGCAATTTATTCAATCATTATTCAGCAGGTTTTGTTCTGTTACCTGCAGCCACAGAAGTAGCAGCAGAAAAAGCCCTTCCTACCGCCTATGACTCACTAAGTCACATTCTTTTACATTCTTAAGTAACATCTAAAACATCTTTCCCCTATTAGCTGATATTGCAGTAGTGGCAGATGCCCAATAAATAATACATTATACAACCGTACTTCAAAGGCCTGAATAGTGCAAGTGCAGTATCTTTCTTAGATTCAGTTTATTTAATGCTTTCCATAAAAAGGGTGTGTGATGCTTACTTATTTCTTTATTTTTCAACTGGGTGCTTTGACTGCGCGTTGTTCCAGTTTTCATTCTACTACTTGGTGACCTGGCAGCTCCAGTGAGTGCAAAGGCCATTTGAGAAATAAAATGGATAGAAATACAGTTATTAATCAGCAGAGCTTACTGAAAATGAGCACACTGCATAGGGCCAAGCCCCAAGGAAAGGAAAAAAGTCATGACATTTCTAGGAATGCCAATGGGAGCTGTGTGGCAAACCTCTGAATAATGAGATGAGAAGGTAAAATGAATGTGGTTTGGGTGGCCTGAGGGGTTAAAAAAAACATAAACCCTGTCTGAGAGGGAAAACTTAATTGTGTACTCGTGTTTTAAAGGAGTGCTCACAAAACTCCACTGTTTCCATTCAGTTTTGTCTTCTACTCAGATTTTGTCTAGAGTAACATCCCAGGACCATGACTTATGCCAGAGGGAACAGTAGAAGGCAAAACCCCAGAGCCTCACAAGTGAGCTGCAGGGAGGAGGCATAGACCAGTTCAAAGCCAACTGGTAAAAAGGGACATACCAGGGTCATCAAAACACTGCCTACTTCTATCACTGAGAGGGCTGGCATAGAAATACACTTCCCAGAGCAGCGGACTGGATTAGATGGGTTGAATCCCTCGCTAGGGGCTGCTCTTCACATTACAAACTAGCCCATGAAGTGAAATTATCCACTGACAGGACATTTAACTCCTTAGCAAATAACTTGGGCTATGACCGGCCAATGCATGACTCTAATTTTAGAACCACATCATGCCTTGAGCAAGACACGCAATTGTTATTGCCGTCAGGTGCACACCAGTGCAGTAATTGTTTCTTCAACATCAGTCCCAAGGTGCAATACGTAACCGATGTTGGAACGTGGCCCTTGCATCGCCTGCTGTGAGAGAACATTTCTAAACAACCGGCTGCAATTATAGATGAATAACAAATTCAAATTAACAGCCAACTGACTTTACAGATCTCATCCCTACAAGACCATCACATATGCAAAAGCTCTTGGAGGTTTATATATATATACACACATACAAAAATTGATTCCAATATTTAAACAAGTTAACCTGTTCACAACTTTAATGCACAGTAAATTTCCTTTACTGTATCAACTGTACACTGCAATAGAGATTAAATTAAGAATGCTGTAGCAAAGCATAGACCATGGTTTGTAATAGTTTTATAAGTACTGTATGGACATGTTTGTCTTTTCTTTTATTTCCTCATAAGCGATGCTATTTTTTGCCTGCCATAATTCTTATTTACTCGACTCCTAGGCTGCTGGCAATAGCATAAAAATAGATTTTGAGAATTTATGTCATACATGCATCATAAGAAGGCAACAAAAGAGCACAGGTAAGATTTATTTAGGCTTTGAGAGAGCGTTCTTCATATTCATTTTCATGCAAACCCTGTCTCCCCAAACAGAAAAGTCAGTCACCTCACTTCCCAACGGGCTGAGGACCTGCAGTTCCCACCAATCCAAACAGGAACTGCACTGTGACTGTCTGCCTAATTTTGGGCTTAGTTCTGATACAGAAGTTGGAAGACAGCACAAATAAATTCCCACAGGAACACTGTTGTATTCCCAGTATATTCACTTCCAAAACTGAGGAGTTCGTCTCTAATTCAAAATGTACTGCATGTGAAAAGACATCTCCTTTCAGCTTCTCGCAAAGGAGTTCATCTAACAGCACCAAGAGAAACCAACACGGATTCTGAGAGGGGATCAACTACTACATTGCTAAAGTCATTGGAACCGCACCAGCATGGGATCTGGACACCAGAGTTGAAAGAACAATATTTCAAGTGCCATTTCACGAAAATAACATCACAGGATGACGTTCTACTTGTAAAGAAGTCTCGCAAGGATAAAATTTAATTATTACCTCTTTTCAAGGGTGTCTGTTTTCAAAGGCAACGTCTGTTTTCGCACTTGGTAGGTACAAAAGCATGCAATCACAACACGCTAGTAAGTACTGCTGGTAACGTTTATCAGTGGTGCAGGTAGGCCCTCTGTAGAAGGCTGCAGAACCGTGCTCAGCTGTGCAAGGTACTGACAGGGTGCAAACCCTGAACCACCGTTCTACCCACTTCTCCTTTCACGCGCACCTTTGTTTGTTGAGTGACAAAGCAAGAAATATTCATTACCTTCATGTTCTGGGATGTTTGCTTTAAGACGACTTTCCTTCCACCTATTACAAATGTTCATAAATCCAGAGTGAAATATTCAATAAAAAAGGGAAGATTTGCAGTTATAGAGAAGAGCTCAAATAAAGTTCATGGTTTCTAAGTAATGCAGCTTTCAATTACCATACCCTTTTTAAACTGTGAAAGATGTAATGTTAATCAAACATGTAATTTGCAAGTGTTTTTCTTTAGTAAATGTCATGTACAAGTAGATATTTAGGATGTAATGCACAAAGTAATTACAGTTGGATAACTTTCCATGGTAATATTTATTTACATTAGAGCAGGCATGAGTATTCCTGAAAAAGGAAATTCATATTGTGCATAAAATCCTAACCCCACCGAAGTCAATTCCAAAACTCCCACTGCCTTCAAGGACTAGAATGTCACCCTTTATTTAATTCAGTATGTTAACTAATCCTTTTCCTCCTTATTAAATAAGAGTTAAAAATGGAGTTAGCATAATGGAGGTCTATGGATTAAATGTTCAGACTCTCTCCAAGGCAAAAAATTCCAACTGTTAATGATGAAAAGTGCCTGAAAACCAGAAGGCAGAGGTTCCATGCCAGCAGAGTTTCCGTTCCAGGCTCCAGTTTGGTGACTACAGGGGTATCATGCCACCTTTCAGGGTCCCAGGATCCTTACAAATTCCCAGGATAAGGTTTTCATGGGAGCTGCTTCCTTTTCTTCTATTCAGGCACCTACATGGGGATTACAGCACCCAGGAACTGCTGTCGGGTCACTCCAGCCCAAATATCTAAACCGTTGTCACAAGCCAGTCCTGATCTTGCTGGGGTATCCCTCTCACTGCTACTAGATATAAATAATAACGAATTGTTTTATAAGGCTAATAGCCAAATTCAGTTCTACAAAAAAAATACACTTTTACTTTTATTAAAAGAGTGTTCTTTACATATACCAGCTAGAAACTAATTGCTTTCTCTAACATGCAGGGGTCAACAGGAGAGTATTTTAAGCTGAAATGTTGACTGACAATGATGCCTATCAAGAGAATTGGGGAACTGTCAACAAGATGAGGAATTGGATGCACCCAGTACGAAAACAATCTTTACATTCATGGGAAGAGGTTTCATAATGGGACATCCTGCACTGTGAACTGCAGACTCTCAAACCGCCCATAGAGGTCAACTCTGTGGCTGAGTCAATAGTTAAAAAGTAACTGTGAAGTCCTAAATAGGGGCTTTCATCAGAAAACAAATGTTCTTTCAGAAATTCTTTGCCAATGGCACATTTCAAACTTCTGCAACATCCTCTTAGGAAGACTAACGGCTCTGTTCCGCTTTCTGCAGTTATATACACATCTTCCTCAGCATCACCACCTTTGCCCTTCCCATAAATTTTCCTGGAAGACATGTGCATTTTATTAGCTACAGAGCAGTCAGTAAACAAGAGCATCCAAGATGGACAATTGAATCCTGGATGTGGGGGCCAAGGTTCACTTGAGCGCCAGTCCCCCATACTGAGGAACAAGGTTCCTCTTCTGGCACACAGTGCATGTGGCAGAATGATGTAAACCCCATCTTGACCATATATCTCAAATTGTTTTCAGCAAGTAGGAGGCAGCTCCAATACTGCACACACGATGTGGCTGGCTTCCTAGTACGTTATGTGGTTCATGCTGATATTTTCATATAAATAAACCGAACATCATTTTTTTCTTAACTTACCATAAGGTACAGAAGGCAACATTTACAGTGAACCCATCAGCCAGCAATCTACCTCCACTTGTTTATATTTACAAAGCATTTCTCACTGTTTCCTTTGCCTGGAAAATTGGTTATTTTATCAAAGAAAGCTATCAGCTTCCTTTAGTACTATCTACCTTAGATAAATATATGTTGTATTTTATCCCATTTTTCATTTACTTCTAGGCATTTGGTTCTCTTATTTCCTTCAAAATGTATTCTATGATGTTTATATTATTGAGATGGGAAAACAGGCCTCTAGCTATGTGTGTTATTTTTCCACCCTTTTAAATGTAGCAACTATGTTTGATTTTCTTCAAGTACACAATACTGTGACTGATCAATGAAGAAGACTCTGCAGAAGGAGGCAAAGGCTGTGTGTCCTTGAGGCTCCGGGATGAATGAGTGAGTGACTGACCACAGCGATTACAAAGGAAGCTGAACTTCTCTCAACAAAAAGGGAACCGGAGGGTAGCCTTTGTTCTAGATGAACCGGCTGTATCAGCTGAGTGGATCAACCACCTGTGTAACTGTTTTTCCCTGAGTTAATCAAAAGAACGCACATATGGGTCTTCCCGAGTTAGGTAGACCAGCATGGGGACTGTATACCTGGCTCAACCCAACACAGAATATAAAAAATGAGCAATGAAGAAGAGAACTTTGAAGTGAGCAATGGGCTTGAACTGGTTTCAACCCACAGAATCCTTCCCAGCAACTGGGGACGCAGGGCGTCATGACGGTAAACACACTATGGAGACCAGTAATGAAATCTGTGTTTGTATTATGATTCAATCATATACTGCAATTGCTACACTCTGCTAAGTGTAATTTGTACTTGAACTGTAATTTAAGTGCATTGCTGTATCACTCTGCTAAATCACAATGCCGTGTAACTTCAAATAAGTAAACTCTGTGTTAGGCGTTAAACCCCCTACGTGTGCAGTATCTGCAAGAACTTGATCAGCATATACTGGACTCTGACAAGTACCCCTTTCACCTTGGCGAGATTTATTAACACATGCTTGCTATCAGGTCAGATTTTATATGCCATTGTTTCCGAGCACGGCTGGCAGATTATCTGGCTTCTTTTATGTGGGCACACTGATGTCTTCAAATTTTGCTCCTACCTCAGTTGTGGTTGTTTCTTTCCCCTTTACTCATCTTCTTTTTGACCCCACATTCACCATTCTTGCAGAAAACTGGAAAAGCTACCTGTCTAGTTTGGGTGACACCAGTGTCCTACACCATTTCCACTAAAGCAGGGCTCTCCCATCCTTCTCTTTTCTCTTTTTACCTACACAGCTGCTGTTTGTTTTAATAGCTTGTGCTAGGCATAACTCAGCTTGACTTTTGGCAAATCTCACTTTATCCCTAACATATCCTGACTCCTAAGACATAGTTTGGTCTGCTGTTCAGTTCCTTTTTCTATTCCTTACAGATCTGTACTTATTTCTATTATCTTCTCCTTTGATACCTAATACAAAACTGGCTCTAGGGTCTCCAGCTACAAGTTTCTGCCTCTTAAGCTTACCTTGCTGATTCCTGACAGTTCTCTTAGAACCTGGACTTTGGGGCTTCTATCATACAAAATCTTCTGAGTGTTCCAGGCCAAATGACATTCCAAATGAATTTCCTTAGTTTTGAGTGTTTGCTTTATAGAGATGTGATTTTTTTTTTTCCTTTTTACTTCCCTTGGATTTAAATGAATCAAATGGTCATTACTCAGTCTTGACATTATTTTCTCTGACTGGGTCATTTATTCTGTCTTCATTATCTACCAATACTACAGCTGAAATAGTATTTTCCTGGTTCAGTAATCTGTTGGCAGGAATACCTACTATTTCACTAACACTTGTTCTCCAAAATATATCAGAGAAATTAAAGCTTGGAAACGATACAAGTCCTAGCCGTATTTCTCTCTGTAGTAACATTTGACAGGCCTCTACATACAGCCAAGTACTAAACCTGCAAAACAGATTCCTAGCACTACACCACTCAAAACTTTTAGCAGCTTTTCCCGCAGTGATTTTGACCTAAACAGATGTTGATGCATCTTTACTCTCTTTTATTTCTCTTAAGCCGATCATAAACCTGCAGCATAATGCTACCCTGTCAGCTTAACTGTCTTTTATATATAAACTATAATAAAGTGGCTCTGTGCATTTTATAATCATGTAATTACAGAATTTTGTACAAGAGTCTATGCTTTCACAGATAATGTCTCTTTGCACACAGCATGTGGTAAAACCTTTAAAACTGTAAACCAAGTAGGAACTGAAGGAGTCTTTGCCTTCCTAAGTGTTTGGGACTTCAAACAACAGCTCTGTGCAGAGTGACATTCTCATAAACAGAAGGAACTGATCAGATCCATGACTGCAGCTAAATCACACCGCGTTTTCCAGGCTGGGAAATTTAACTCAAAATTCCTCAATACAGAAAGAGTCATTTGACTCATTGGGTCCTTCCAGCTCTCCTTTTCCTCCCCAAAACCCCAGCAGGTGCGGAGCCGGGGCTGGCTGTATCTGGCTGGTTGTTGGCAGTTTTCCTAAAGACCTCATGCTTATATCCCATACTACATGACCAGACCAGACATTATACGATGTGATCGGTCACATCATCAGCGTGAAGGTAGCCCCACCGTGCCTGCGGAGGGAGGCGTCATGTCATTCAGCTGACGGGCAGACGGCCGCTCCCTTGCAGCAAGTTTGCAGCATGCAACCCTGGTTGAGGGTCTGACCTGGTGCTGACTTAGCAGAACCAATCCGAAAGGAGGTTTTTAACTTTGATCAACGGAGGACAACATCCACAAGAATGTTTTGATCAAATTATGTCAAATTTATACGATTGCATAGTGCAACAGTTTATAAACATGGCAGGAAAGAATATTCTCTTTTTGTAAATGTAAGTAAAACATTTCCATTAAGCCTACAGGAGATTTGCATGCACATGAAATACAAGATCAATCTACTACAGAGTTTTGACATACAAGGACTTCATGTTTACACTTTGGCTGATGTTTAGCATGCTGCAGTGCAGCAAATAGAAAAGTGTAGTTGAGCTGTCATGTAAGATAATTGATTTTGACAAGACTACAAGTTAATTCGTCACTATTTTGCAAGTTACTTGGAAATTCTTTGCAGCAATGTCCCAGAGGACAGCATGTAATCGCTTGTAAACTGAAATTAGGTCCAGAGTTAAATATCATTAAATCTCAGGTACAGCCAGAGCTCAGCATGTGACTACTAATGCGTTACCTTCCCTATTACATCAAGGACACAACTGTAGCAAAGGTTATGAAGATTATTGCTCAAGTTGCAAATTGCTTATAACTAGAGAATTAAGTTGAGATAAATTTCCAGGCAGCCTACAAATGGGTGTAAGAGAAAAGCCACTGAATGGACACCTGAAAATCATTAATGTCCCCATGCACTCACATTTCCTTGCATTTCTCTTGCACGCACGCACGCGCACACAAAAAACCCTAAGTGAAATAGAATAAAGAGGATTATTAAAGCTCATCTTTGTACTAATATAACCAAATTAAATCACTACTCACATTAGCCATTCCAATGTTTTATTGTAAGAGTATGAAGGATTGGTAGATATTTTAAAACTGTATTGCGAAGACCATATTGTTTGACAGTTTTATTTGAGACTGTTAAATATTAATTGCTGAACAAAAGAGTGCATTAAAAAATTATGTTGGATACAAATAATTCAACTCCCTGCAACTCAAAAGACTATTTGCATATTCACCTTCTCTCAAGCCACAGCTAATGATCTCACTTCGGGTAGGGTTTGGGGGTCTTGACAGTAATTCCTACCAGAGTGAGTGCACAACTGCAGTTAGCATTTGACTTAGATGTTAAAGTGAAGGTAGCAGGCACAGTCAAAACCTCACGGACAGCTTTGTAATGGCGATTTAAGTAACGCCCCTCATCAATTCTAGGCACTTCAGCCTGAGACCACTGTCTGTTTAGGATCCTTTGGGCTGGTAGGAAAGGTGTTAGATCAACAGATGCTGCAGCTATTATACGGGCTGCGTCCTGGGGCTCCCCACCTACTTAAAGAACATGCTGGTTGCTCTCTGTCTTGGAGCGATGCAACCCCTCACTCAGCTGAAGAAACAGTCAGAGCTGCTTGAGAGCTATTGTGATTTATGAAGTATTTGTGTCCTGGAACGGCAGCGGGGAGCAGGCCCTCCACACCCTTCAGCGCTACACAAAGTAGGTTGCAGAAGCTATAGGCTCTTCTTCCCCAAGGCACGAACTCACTCTACACGTGGCAAACAAAAAGGCCTGTCCCTGCATATTTTGATCTCTGACATGCAAATTGCTTTGAGGCTCTTCACCAAAATCCATCTTGTTTTCAAACAGACAGTACCTTACAGTCAGAACAACTCCTTTATTTCACTAATTACTTTTTAATGATCATAAGCAAACAAAAGACACTAGGTAGGTGCCATGTGCCAGGAGACTCAGTGCAGTATATGGTCAGAGTCAGAAAACTAATCATCCCCACCTGTTCTCAAAACCTGCCAGCATCTGGGATTGGTCTGGGTTCAATTTCTAAAGAAATGGAGACTCTGTTCATTCTAATTAGGCTTTTGGAACTGGGACACCTGCACTGAAAAGTTATCTGAAAGTAGGCTCAGATGGTGACTGCGATGCCTTTCAGCAACAATCACTGATTTTGCAGAAACAATCCTCTGCCCATTACTAGAACTGAAGTGAATACAAATCCTCTTGTGTTTTACAGACTCTTAGTTCCTAAATTTTAGAAAATGTCTCATAAACCTTTATATGCACCTCTTTTTTTGTTCCCCTCTTCTCCTCCCCCCACTTAAAGTTGAAATATAGAAATACATTGCTGGAGTCCCCTGGGGTGTCAGCCTGGCATCCTCTGCAAGCGTTGAATTCACGTAACACAGGTTACATTAAGTAAGTGCTTCTGATTGCCTGTCTCTGTTTTCCACTGTTATGTGAGAGGGAGACCACAATGTGACACCAGTGGCACACTTGGCAGTTTCCACTTAAACAGTGACTCAGCTAAGAAAGTAACCACACGGAATAGTTGTTATTTGGATGCTTGTAAGAAGCTGCTAGAAGCTTCCCCCATGTCTGATAGAGCCAATGCCAGCCGGCTCCAAGATGAGCCTGCTGCCTGCCAAGGCTGAGCCCATGAGCAATGGTGGTAGCGTCTCTGCTATAACACATTTAAGAAGGGGGGTAAAAAACCCTCTAAAGCTGCAGCCAAAGAGAGGAGTGAGAGAAACAGCCCTGCAGACACCAAGGTTGGTGCAGCAGGAGGGGCAGGAGGTGCTTCAGGCGCCGGAGCAGAGATTCCCCTGCAGCCCCTGGTGCAGCCCATGGAGGCTGTCCCCCTGCAGCCCAGGGAGGCCCACAGGGGAGCAGATCTCCACCTGCAGCTCTGGGAGGACCCCACACCGGAGCAGGGGGATGCCCAAAGGAGGCTGTGACCCTGGGGGAAGCCCGTGCTGGAGCAGGGTCCTGGCAGGACCCGTGGACTCGTGGGGAGAGAAGCCCAGGCTGGGGCAGGTTGGCTGGCAGGGCTGGTGACCCACACTGGAGCAGTTTGCTCCTGAAGGACTGCGCCCTATGGGAGGGATGGACGCACTCTGTAGCAGTCCATGGAGGACTGTAGCCCATGGGTAGGACTCATGTTGGAGAAGCTCATAAAGAACTGTCTCCCATGGAAGGGACCCCACACTGGAGCAGGGAAGGAGTGTGAGGAGTCCTCCCCTGGAGGAGGAAGGAGCAGCAGAGACAGCATAGGATGAACTGGCCCCAACCCCCATTCCCCGTCCTCCTGCGCTGCTTGGGGGGAGGAGGTAGAGAAAATCAGGAATTAAGTTGAGCCTGGGAAGAAGGGAGGGATGGGGGGAAGCTGTTTTTAAGATTTAGTTTTATTTCTCTTTGTCCTACGCTGATTTGATTGGTAATAAATTAAACCAATTTCCCCAAATCGACTCTGTTTTGTCCGTGACGGCAATTGGCGAGTGATCTCTCCCTGTCCTTATCTTGACCAACAAGACTGTCGTTTTATTTTCCCCCTGTCCAGTTGAGAAGGGGGAGTGGTAGAGTGGCTTTGGTGGACACCTGGCATCCAGCCAGGGTCAATTGACCACAAAGCATAGCCTGAAAAGGCAGACATTTTGAAACACATTAAAGGAATCTTTCTGTGATATAAAATGGTGCTGTAGACTCTCAGCCAGGCTACCTAAGCAGCACCAGAACAATCTAGGGAAAACAGGGAATAACAGAGAACTTGAGGTACTAAAATCCTGCCACTGCTCTGCTTGAGAGCCATTTTGTTGCTCTGTTGCAACATCTTACTGTGGGTAACCCAGTAGGCAGCTCCTTGAAACCCACTTTACTCCCTGCCCGGCGGATAATGTAATCAGGAAGGCAGCTCACCATGCGGAGCTGCGAGCTCAGGAGGCCTCTACACGAACAAGCCCATGGCCTCTGGCTGCCTGTAAGGCGGGCTGGTGGTGGGAGCAAGGGTATCTGACTCTTCCCACCCAGGAGTTAGGTGGTCTTAGGGGAAATAAGGGAGGAAGTTAAAAAAAAAAAAAAATGGATAAGTGCAGAAAGCAATGAAAAATGAGGTGGAAGGGAGATGATAAGAGACAGAAAGAACGAACCATGGGGACAAAAGGCAGTCAGAGCCTGGGTCCAGCACAAAGGATCATCTCTTAATTTCAGCCTGCTGGGGTAGTAGCATCTCACAACCAGGGTGTTTTAGGAACTGGTGATGCCAACCACAGCTCAATATGAATCCCAGTTCCCTTCCCAGTAAGTTACCCAGGAAAAAAATTAGCCTGCTTTCTGGCCTGTATTTATTTGAGAGAGAAAAAAGTTTTAATAACATGACTGTGAGTTAGTTTCTTTAATGAGATACAGGACTGCACTCAACTACTAAAACAAAAGAACTGATTCATGTTTAATGTGTCCAGAGAATCACTGTGTTGAAAGCCTGACATAAAAGGGTGGATGAGTCAGGAGAAACCAGAAAGCCTCATTTAACGTGCCATTCTATATTTACCATTAACTGTCAGATGTCGCCTTGTTAACAAAGGGCTGCACGTAAAATATCCTGATAAGAGAGACTTGGACCCAGGTGCTACACCAGTTGTCCCTTATGCAGAACGTGAAACAATCCCGACTACACGGCAGATTAATTTCTGGGATCATATGGACAGGGAGGAAGCCCTTCATGGGTTTGAAATAAAGTTTCAGTAACTATAGGTTAGGTCAAGGCTAGTTATGCACTGATGTTTACATATTTAGATGAAAACGGAATAACTCAAGCAAACCTGTTTCTTTCTCTTAAAAACAAAAAATCACACGAGTGTAACTTTCTCTGTACGATACATTTTTTCTGGAGTTTAAAAGCTTTTACACATTTACAGAGCTCTAGCAGCCTTGTAACGCTGACCTACTGTGGAGGTTTTTGTTCCTTGAATCTTATCAAAATAGCGAATATCTGCAATTCATTTCAGAACTGTGCTCTGCATTAGAAAGTTAATGTACTGATTAATTTACCTAATTACAGTAAAACAAACAATCCTGCAACTGAGGCCAGTCTGTTCACTTACTTAAAATGCAATTACACACAGCCACTGCACAGACAGAGTCAGATGACAGATACCTGAGGACCGGGCCACAGTAAAATTTTAAACATTTCTTCTGGTCGTGTTTCTGTTTTTTCAAGTCTATCTCTTCTGAAATATCAGAGACTAGTTTGATATTTAATTTCCATTTCTGTACTGAAACTTGGAAAATACGTGGCTCTAGAGTAAGACACTGAGAAGTAAATGTAAGCTCATTGGAGTTCCTGGATGATAATGAACATGTTTCCTATGCACAGTGTACAGGGAACGTAAAGTTAGGTTTCTGTGCAGAGAGCTCACACCAGATCAATTAACTACTGAAATCTCATTTAGCAGCTGGAGCTGAGCCCCATTTTGAGATCTTTGATGAAAAGTAAGTGGTAGAGTAACCTCATAATTCTCCTCACAAAGGACTGGGCACCACTGTAAGTGTTCAGTCTACAGACTTGCATTGACAAAGTAATTTTTTCACAAAGGTGCCATCTCCCAAATAGAAAACTTCAAACCCCATGTCCCTCCTGAATCCCATTTTAGTGGAATTGTAAGGAGAAATTCTCAATGATGAAGAAAAATAGGACTTTAAACCTAATCTACTATAATTTTAACTTGTCTTTCCTTAATGTTCTGAAACTCAGAATTTCATATACAGGAAGCATGCCTCATGTACCTATGCTGATCATTGCTTATTTTATTGAAGAAAGTATTCAATTTCAGTAAAGAAATGAGGAAATTCTCTGTTGTGCAACAAGCACAGAAAGCATCATGAAAAATGATGCTGACACAGTCAGAACAACTCCTGATCAAGCTCTGACATGGAGCTTTATAATTTCCATTTTACTTTAACATGCCATACCACTAGTCCTATTTTTTAATGTGTGAAAGACTTACAGGAAAGGTAGAATTTGGAGTTTTATCTGCAGCAGAACACTCTGTGGCAGCCTTTAATTGCAAGTTAGGAGTGAAGCCATCCTGTATCGTAATTTCAGGAACTGTCTGGTTAAAAGACAACTGGAAGGAGTGTCTTTTCAAAAGGCGGTCTTGTTATTGGATTAGAAGCAATTTTTATGAGTTTTCACAGAAAAAGTAGTGAATATTAAAAATCAGAAACTTTTCCTCTCTACTCTTCAACTTGAGAAAGGCATTTAAATTTGAGAAACAGCTTGGTTAGTCCACTGAGCAGTTTGTTTCCACTCAGAAGTTTGTTTACCCCTGAGTTAAGATGGCATTTTTTTGATAAAAATATAATCATCCAGTGTAAGAAACTTCTGATAGTATTGTCTGAACAGGCAGGCTTATGTACCGAGAATTGACGATCTTGGTATCACTGGCAAATAATATAACAAAACAATTAAGAAATTTTCTCCTGAAAAATTCAAAAGGGAGGAAGAACTGTTCCATAAACTGATACCAAGAGAAGACAATATTGTCTTTACTGGACTTTTTTTTTTCAAAGTACTTAAAATAATTTCAGTTTAAGATGATATTTTAAAGCCCGAAGGACTTGCACAAGGAATATAGCAGGGCACAGAATAATTTAGAAAAAAATTTAATTTCTATTGAAAACACAGAGAGAACTAAAATGTTATTTCAAGAATCAATTACATTAAAGAATTAGTATTGGATTCTAAGAGTTGCCCTCAAAAACTACCAAGACAAATATAAAAATGATACAATGATAGAATAACAGTTACAAGTCTAGTGCACATACAGAAAAGTCAGCACATTTAAATATTCATGAACTAAATATTTATTAAAATTGTCCTAGGTAGCTCCAGAACCAATTTGAAGCTAAGCATGGAAGATACTTGGATCCATCCAAATTCTTGAAAGTGTCTCCACAAGTTTCCTGTAAAGGAAACTACAGAAATTTCTCCTTTGACCTAATGGTTCTCCCCTTGACTCTGCCTGCTTATTTCACCTTAACTGAGCAAAAGGAAAAACAAAATGGCCATTAGAAAACAAAAGATTAAAAGAAACCATGCAACTTCTACGGGAAGCAACTTCCTGTTTTGGCAGTGCACTGGCCACATGGTCACATTACCAGGATTTCAAAAACGTAGATGACCTAGCATCTACAAAGATCCTGAGAATCCAAATTGAGATTTACATTCTAGTTTAAATAATGCAGCCTGGTTTCCTACAGCTAGGTCTGTGTTCTGTTTCCCTGCTCTCCCACTATCACAGTACCAGCCCAATGCATAGAATTCCCTAAAATTTCATACATCTTTGCGATATCTGTAGTTCCTCCTCTCCATGTCTCTCCCTTGCCACACCTGCTCAGTATTAATAGCTCCTTCCTACGACATCTAACCCCCAAGGGGCAGAAGACAACAAAAACCCTCCTATTACTGAGTACCCTCTGTGCTGCTTGGCTGGCCTGGATGTGCATGCTGAACGGTAATCTGACAAATCAAACAGAAGAAATAATTTTGAGTTCAATCTGTAAACTTTCCCTTCACCGTGGAACAAATCTGTGTCTCCCTGCTCTATCCAGACAATGCTTTTCACAAAACTTGCAGGAAATTGGTAACTCTGAACTCTCTGCCAGCCTGTCAGATTTGGGTGAATTGCTCAGCGCAGGAGACACGGTAGGCACACATGAAGATTACCTAAGTCTCCTGTAATCAGATGAGAAGAAACTTCTGATGAGAACAGTCATACCTACTATAAAGAAACAACTCAGAAATGTTAAATATTGAGTTTAAATATCTGACAATGGCTGAGTTTCTGTTGTCTTTTATACAAATCCAGAATAATTCCACTCGTGTAGTTCTGTATTAATAAAACTGTGATCAAAATGTGATCCGATGCTCTCCCAAGATGCAACACGTCCTTTACAACAACAAAGTAAATGAACCAAAAGAGAATGAAAAGTGAATTAAAAAAACATTGATCTTGCAGATACAAAACAAAGTTGGGATAAATATTAGCGCTGATGATTTCCTTTCCATTATCCACAATGTGGTTTTCCTCACAAAGAAGAAGTGGTTTAATACCACCTATCACTCATATAATGGATGAAGCGTGAAAGATGCCTTCAAGCAAGTTAGCAGCTTGGCTGTGCCTCAATTTGTCATAGTCATACACAGCGAAAAAAATGCACCTCCTAATACATTCAAACATGTTGCATCCTGGAAGAACAACCCAACATCTGGACATCTATAATACAGACTGCAACATCATGACTGCATGTCAAAGTAATTAATTAACATAATTTCTTTCTGCCAGCTAGAACACATATATTCACTACAGAACACACAACACTTTAATGAGAACACCTATTTCTTCTGTAGCAGTTTTCATCTAGAAACCCTAGTATCCAACGCAAAGGAGGTGAGGCTCACCATTTTATAAAACGGTAAATGAAATACAAAGAGGGAAAGGGATACATCCAGAATGACGCAGCAGTCCAGAAAGAGAGTTGGGAACAGAGTCTAAATTACTGAATATGAGAAAGGAATTCCAGTATTGTTGAATTTACTGGTACCCAAAATCCATCATGTCAAGAGCATTTTCATGGCATTTCAGAATGAGAATAACCGCACAATTCTTTGGATAGGCTCACCATAATAAAGTTCTGTTCTCATATGCAGAAGATTCGCATGGGCTTTCAGAATACTCTGACCTGCTGCTTATATATTCTATGTTTTCTATCATAGCTAGCAATTCAGTAAGCCCCTTGCTCTGATTCAGAGATTGCTAAAGTTAGAGGAATAAAAGAATTCATAAAATCATAGAGTTGTAGAATAGTTGAGGTGGAAGGGGCCCCTGGAGATCATCTAGTCCAAACCCCCTGCTCAAAGTACGGTAAGCTAGAACAGGTTGCCGAAGACTCTGTCCAGGTGAATTTTGAATATCTCCAAGGACAGACCCCACAATCTCTCTGAGCAACCTATTCTGGTATTTAATCACTCTTACAGTAAAATAGAGATTTTTAATGCTTAAATGGAACCTCTTGTATTTCAATGATCTCAGTAAGCTGTGAATCTAAGCACTCTGAAGAGGTCTGGAACCCAGCTGCTGAGGATGAAAGCTGGTCTTACTGATCTCACAGCGTGGTGGTCCCTAAGAAACCCAGAACTGGGCTGCCACCATCAGATTCTATGAATAGTCCCAATAACAAGACCATCTTCCCAATACACTTCTGAATAGGCTCTGACAAAAGCAATTCCTCACCTGAGGTTGAAAACAAACTCATTGTGCTATGTAATGAGACTTATATTCCAAGGTGTATCATAACCCCACCAAATCTGGAAGGAAGAATTATGACCCTCTACCAGTATCCCCAAACTGGAATCTGTGGAATTCCAGTGGCTGAAATTTATCCTAGAAGATGGAAATAAGATTTACAGAAATGCATATATTTTTCTTACTGCTCTCCCAATTGAAAAAGATACCTATGTAATTGGGAAGCACTCATAGACATGCTAAAGTAGGTGATGAAGCAAAGGTTACTCTGGATTCCCAAGAATTCATCAAGCATACAGTTGTGTCTCCCTACCTCCCACCCCAGCAGTAAACTTTGCAATCCCTACGAAAAATGGACCTTCCATGCGAATGCTTATACCTTTCTGCAAATCTGCCTCCTTCTGCAGATTGTGTTTCTAGGCTTTGAAGTTTATTTAGGACACTATCACAACAAACTGAGATGGGGGATCCGGCTTTGGTCCTTGGCTAAAATCTCTCCTGCAATCAATTTTCATGATTTACTAAGACTGCTACACAACAGGAACACTGAACTCTGTACAAAGGGTTCACAAAGGTGAGATCTAAGCAGACAGCAGGAAGGGTAAGAAAGCATTACCTCTGTTACTATCACAAATATCCATTGTTTCATGTTTTAGCTGTTTCTGTTAAAATTTGGATTTTTCAGGCTAATTTCATCCACTCTGCCCTGTATTTGACGCACATATTTTTAAGCATTCTGGACAGGGCTTATATAGCCTAGCAGTCTCTGGCCTTTGCATGAATAGGCACTGTATGATAGGCAGAAAAGCTATTGAAAATGATGAGCTGCAGAGATTTTTTTGTTGAATGACCACCCTCCAAGATCAAAGAATGAGTGTTTTATCTCTCTTCTTTCTGGCTGATGCCCACAAAGATCTTCCTGATATAAAACACTCTCAGTAATAATACAGACATCATTTCTATCTGGCATTTACTGTTGTTTCTAACAGGCCTAAATCCTTCTTGCACAACACACACCAAAGCTATGAAAGTGGCTGAAACCTACTATTACAAAGCAGTGTGGATGGGAACCTTTCTCACACAGTTTCCCTTTTTCACCTTTCTTCAGTGAAGTCCTTATAGTTCTTTGCTGTGGTTTAACCCCAGCCAGCAACCAAGCACCACACAGCCGCTCACTCGCTCCTCCCCCCCGCCCCAAGGGGGATGGGGGAGAGAATTAGAAGAGTAAAAGTGAGAACATTTATGGGTTGAGATAAGAACAGTTTAATAATTGGGGTGGGGGAACATTGCAATGAAAAGCAAAATAACAAAAAGAGGAGAAATAAAACACAGGAAAAGCGAGTGATGCAACCTGTTCACCGCCCACTGACTGACACACAGCCAGTGACCCCTGTCCCCCAGCCAACTCCCCCCAGTTTATATACTGGGCATGATGTCATATGGTATGCTGCACACCGTGTGTAAATTCTCATTCGCTGTCCTGGCTGTGCCCCCTCCCAGCTTCTCGTGCACCTGGCAGAGCAGGGGGAACTGAAAAGGCCTTGACTGGTGTGAGCACTGCTCAGCACCAACTGAACCATCAGTGTGTTATCACATTATTCTCATGCTAAATCCCAAACACAGCACTATGCCAGCTACTAGGAAGAAAATTCACTCAACCCTGCCGAAACCAGGACATTCTTTAAGCTTAAGACTATGTGCAACAGTAGGTCTCTTTTTATTTAACTCCACAACCCAGAAACTCAACACACGTTGTTGTTGTCTGATTCTACTCATCTTTTAGGTCACTGGTCATATTTCAGGAGTTCTTGCGATCTTGATTCAGGTCTTTTGACCTCTCATTTTCACTCCCAAACTTTCAGATATTCTGCTGGGTTAACACAGGTATGTTTAATAAATAAAATCCTGCAGTTTCTCTGCACTGAATCAAGTCTTTTTTAAGCTGTTAAGAAATGACTGGAGGATGTGCTTGTTATAGACCACACATTCAAGGCAATCAAATGGCATAAGAAAGGGTTAAGACTGAAGGTATAAAATATTTTCATGAGTAGAGCAACACAAGTGAACTTTTGACCGTAGAGATTTTCATTCATGTGCAAAATATCTGGTATTTCACCTAATATTTTTGTCAGTAACAAAATAAAAACTGACTATTGAAGACTGCACTTTCTTTGCTTGCACTACCCTTCCAGGCCATGAAAAGGCAGTTTTGGCAGTTGAATGCACTATAACTTCCAGCATCCCACCTCACTACATCGTGTTTAAACACTAAACAGTGTTTATTGAAGCTATAGTGCTGATGACTACTATAGAATAGATGTTTACATCCCTTCATAAACACTTAAACAGGTTTCCTTTGCCAGCACCAAGAAGAGACAAATGCCACTTTAACCAGAGCAGTTCACCTCTAAATCCTTCTTCTGTCAGGTTATCACCACTGGTTTGCAAGCATTAGATTCTTTCTCACTTTATTAAATTGTTTGCATGATAAAACGACGTTCTTTCGACATCTCAGCTTTTCCCATTTGAGCCAATTCCTGGCATGCTGCGGTTTGCCTTCCCTTTATCATTGCCATTCCTTTTGGTCTCTGACATTCACTGCCATTTTCACCCACATTGCCCTGGCTGTGGCATCTCCCACCACCATACTTTCCCCCCTCCTTCCACTTCACTTTCTTATTTTGACAAAATCTGTAATTTCTGCTTGGTAGAACCAGCCAGTTAACTGCTCACAAGTCTGAAATCCTGGGTGCCTCACATGCAGCACAGTGTTCATTTTGCAAAACATCCGAATTCAGCCATTTATTATCTTAAGTCCAGTTATCTGCTCACTGAGCTCCTTTCCTATCCCAAGGTGCTTTTTCTCTGTCCTCTCACCTTGCTTGCTTTTTCATTTCCCTGCCCCCCTCCCCGTCATGTCTCAATCTTGATTTTGCACTGCTTTTCATTCCAACCTTCCATGCATATCCCCTTCCCCCTTCTCTTCTTGGGTTTGGCCTCTGTTCATAACTCTATGTTTGTAATCGGTGGTTATGCTACAACAACCTCCTCTGGTGTGTCAGGTATGATGCTGGCACACCATCTGCTCATTTATTTCCTTTGGTCACAACACGTTTCCTCATTTTGTATGCTTTTCCTTACAGATAATAGGGGCCCTCTACGTTCCCTGCCAAAGCTAGATTAGCAGTGAGAGCAAAATGCTCACCTGCGAGCAGTGGTGTGAAGACTCTGTTCTGCCAAACCCAGGATTCACAGTCAGATACGCACTTGTTAAGTCCTCTGCTATTTCATTATTTCTCTCCACATCACTAAGGCAGACAAGCTGTTTCAATAAACATCCATTTCACTGGGGACACAAGATACCTGCTCCTGTAGCAAACTCTTTTTCAGTGTTTTATAAGGACCACAAATAAGTATCAGGGTATGATTTGAGGGGTCTAGGAGGGATTTTCATGAGTGCAATTTAGCAGAACAGGATTTCATAGAGAAACTTCTGAAAACATTTCACTTCAGAAGTATGCTATCGTGCTTACAATAGCACAAACACTGGGTAAAACAAAAAGAAAACTCCCTGAAACTTTCCCATTTTACACATAGTGATTTAAGGTCATCATGGCCTACTCTTGCACTGAGAAGCTACTAGCAACGCAAGTCATTGTAAGGCTATGGTAAAAAGAAACTGCAAAGAAAATTTTTACCTGAGTTTTACCTGTACAATGGCAGACTTATCTCTAGCTTTCACTCTAAAAGAGGTCTCCTATTCATACAAATATTTTATTGACATGGAAATAACTTTTAAAACAATGAATAACAGAATGATTCAATATACTGTCATACACCCATTCGGCAATGGGGTAAATTGGCATTATCATTCGCATTTTAAACTGTCGTCTTGCATCACGTCTGCATACTTTTCTGCAGATCTCACCGTCACATCTCTAAAGTTAGTAAAGCTGCCTCCAGGCTAAATTTAAAAGCAACCCACCCAAGACACCAAGGCCAGCTGCACGTTATAGCCTCACTCATCTTTAGCAAAGATATTAATTGATGGCTGAGCTCTCACCAACACCACTGCAGTCTGCCATCCTTTTTCAGCTGCGATACAGGCCCACTTAATCCACATGATGAATATACTCAACTCCCACGGAAATCAAAAGAAATAAGGACTCCCCACCTTGTGGCAGTTGTCTAAGATCACACAAAATCAGGGTGAAGTCTGAGGGAAAAACTTCGCATGTAACACTTTCCTTTAGCAAAGATACCGCCTACGTTAAACACCGGGTCAGTGAGCAGGCGTAGGAAGGGAGGGGACACGAACGATACGGACTTCATTTTCGGAGGGCGGTTCAGTACAGCAGCCAAAGTGTAGTTAAAATAGACCCAGCTGCTATTTTTTGAAATAAAGTATTTTAGTATCTTTGTATGTAAATGCTGGAACTTACAGCTAAACAAAGAAATCCTCACTAACAGGGAAAGCTGCATACTTACATGCTTTCTCCCTGCAACCTTTCCTCCTGTGTCTAGGGCACGCTCACTGATGCTCTTCAAAGGTATTTACTGATGCTGCCTCAGCTCTGGAGTATCAGTATGCAAGAAGCCTTGTATCTAATGCTAGGTGATGAATGACTATTTTCTAGCAAATATTACCTGCTGGGGGCCTGAGGTAAATTTCTAGTCTTATTTCTGAATGAAACCTTTTTTTTTTACTTCAACCTTTAATCACTGACCATAAAACAGTATTGTAACTAGGAAGAACAGCATCTTTTGAAAAATCCCGAGAGTGCTGAATGGGGCAGTAGGGCCTTTCCCAGTCGTAGCACACGTCTTTGGAGACAGTTGCTCATAACCCAGCCAAACTCAGAGCAGGTCTGAGGCTTCTCCAGGTTCAGGTGCCTGAAATAGCTCCCAGGGGATTTTCTGATGCCTTAGCGTTGGAGGGTGAGCAGAGCTCTGCCCTCTGCAAGCATTCCTTAAAATACCTCACCATACCTAACACAGAGACAAATGGATTAGAGGCTTTCCCAAGGACCACTACCCCTTTTTTTCTGTTTGTTAGCAAGCAAAAACCCCTGGAATATTTTTGTGCGTGTTTACATCTGAGATTTTTGTCTACGCTTTGGGAGAGGGAATTCGGCTCTTTTCTCCAAGTGACAGCTCTTTAGTGACCAGGCCATAAAATTATACCAATGGTACTTTTAAATTGATCTAATATCTCTTCATTTGTGTAGTGCACATTTAAAGCCACATTACTGTAAGATGCTCCAGCAATGAAATTTAGCAGTAGCAATTCAGTTCATTAAAAAGGATATTTTAGTAGGTTCTTTCTTTTATAGCTATTACGCTGTCTGAAGTGAGAAAAACCTCAGTCAAATTAATAAAACTAACAACTTGTCACACATACGCTGCCTTTCTATGAAGTTTCTGCTGGTCTCACCAGCTCATCAGCTGAGGAAAGAATGTATGTGAGCCAAATTCCTCCTTGCATAACCACACAAAACCTGCATGGGAATGCATTTAGCCCATTCAGTACTAGTAACCATGGTTTCATTTACGGAAAATTATCCTTAAACTGTAGTTTTAGTCAACCATCAAGCCATTCCTCAGAAAAGGGCTACATTATGAAGTTCACTTCCAGATGTGGCAGGTGTGCTCACAGTTCAGCGGGGCTCTGCTCTGGGAGGGCAGGCTACCCTGTACTCTCAGTCACAAACACCTCATCAACACAATTGTCTTCCTTTGGTCCAGAAATTCCATGGATAACCCTGCTTGCTCCCAAAGGTTCACCCCCATCTCTCTCCTCTGAAATCTAAATGTCTTTTCATACTCCCTTTTGAAGCATCAGTCCCTGACGAACTGCCCTAATGACAGGCAATAAATATGGTTTTGGACAACAAGGCTTGTCCGCAGCTTCCCTCAGCTTTGGTTTTCAGCAGG
>NW_009260831.1:370444-392464 GCF_000687185.1 Egretta garzetta | reverse complement strand
CAGGAATTCGGTGTTGGATTCAGAGAACCAGTAGACTGATTTTCCAGATACCCAGCATATACAGCTGCCTAATAATTCGGTTACATGGAGAACAGAATTTCCACACTTCTCATATACAGCTCACCAGGGGCTGGAGGTGGGGTAAAAGAGAGGTGATATGCCCAGATAGCCATTAGGTCTTAAATCTGTCCTCTCACCTCCCATTTGTCTGCTATATGCCTTAAAGCAATGCATATTTATAAATATATCAAAATTATAAAATTGTTGGTTATTAATTATATAGCATACAGGCTTTTCAATGTATCATTTATCTAGATGAGGAAAGACTCCTTTCCGTATGTCTTTTATTCCCAGCTAAGCACTTGAAGACCAGATCAACATAGGCATGTCTGGTGACTACTGGAGCTGACCACAAACCCCAGCAGTCCCAGTATGGATCCACACAGTCACTGTCTTTACAGTAGCATAGAGAGAAAGCCTGTGTACACAGAAAGATAACATCAAGAGAAAAATTCCAAAATGATGTTGCTACTTTAGGCCAATTTAGAAGACAAACCCTCAGCATGCTGCAGCCTCATCAGCTACTACTCTGGGTACAAATGGGAAGCATGGTTTTAACAGATCATCTGAATGTTATATGAATATTCATTCCAGCATTTAACTCATTATGGGCTTACCTCTTAAACCAAAGCAGCCAAGCATGGAAAGAACTGGATGCTTTAACAGAGGAGACGATTGTGGTAATACTGTAATAATTACATATAATTGTGCAGACTTACTCTGACAACATTTAACATTTTTTAGAAATCTTTATTAGACATCTGGAAGCCTGTTACACTACGTATCCAAGTTATTTTCTTAATGCATCTCTATCCTCTGGTACGCACCTATGTGGTGGGTCAAAACATCATCTCTGTCTAGAACTAAGGAGTATGTTCATATCATTGACCTGTGTATCATGCTCTGCTCTGCAGGAGACCTGACATTAGGCTTGAGCTTATCTTTCTTGATACTGGTGAAGCTGACAGTGGGGTTAGTTCATTGAAAGAAGTACCTGCCATTGCTCAGACTGGATGATACTCAATAACTCTTGGTCCCTAAATGAGATCCTCATCAACCTGATTTTCCCCCTTCATCTCTTAAGTTCCCATTCGGATAATGACTTAAGCATTTATCTAACTTAAATAATATAGGTTGTTCATTATTGACTTGAAAAAGACTATTCATATGCATGAAGTACATTGCTAGATCAAGCCCTAAGAGCAACGGCACACACTGGAAGACAGAACTCCATGGACTGAAGCAGGCAGTCAGGTCAGCTCAATTGACTCTTCACCATCATTCAAAAGAGGCAGTCTCAAAGGAGGGCTGGGACTGCCGGGGGGAAATCATCTGTCACTTCCCTGGCTTTAGACGCAACCAGCTGATTTAAGGAAGGAAGTCCTTTCCCACACTCTGACTGGGAAGATGAAGATGAAGGTGAAAAGTAAAAGAAGATAGGGTGCTGAATTTCTATTTTTCACTCACTTTAGTACAAGTCTTAGGACAACTGGCAACTGATCTATTCATCACCAGTGAATCACACAGAAGAAGTGTAGAAAGCAATTTCTTCCCTAAGTAAATCTTGGATCTATTCTTCCTTTTTCAGAATCAACTGTTTCCCTTTGCTCAGCCCAGTGACTGTGGGAAAAGCCAAGGCTAATATGACTCTCATACCTTTCCATAAGCTTGCTGCACCTCCAAAGCAGTTAACTCAAGGAAGCTTAGAGGATACTGTCATACCTCTAACAGAGTAAGGAGAAACTGCCACAAACAATTGAGTAGATATTAACAGCTTCAAGCAAGAGACAAAATATTCCCACAGAATGAAAAATGATGGATTAGCCCATTTTAATGCAGCCAAATTATCTGTGTAAAAATATAGACAGGACATGCTGCTGTGCTACTAACTGCACTGAACAGCAGCTTGTGTTTACATTTTTATTCCCTGGTTACAGGCTGTCCTGCGTAGGCTGGGCCCATGAAGATATGCTGCTACAGAGACTGCCTAACACATGCAACCTGGGTACGCGAGCCCGAGTGCGTGGGCCCAACATCCAGCAGAGGCAAAAATTAAACACAAGCTGTTTACCTGATTACACCAGTTCAGCAGTGGTTGAAGGGAGTTGGATATTTTTTAAGTTTCAGGAAGAGCAAATTGTTAGAAATGTAAGAGAGAGAAATCACTTCTACTCTGTAATTGCTATGGAAAGATCCTTGTATGAACTCCTCATTGGAGCTTGTTTTTATACATTTGCATCTCTTTGCACGATGCGGTTGAGTTTGCAAATCTCATCAGAATTAAGCTGCAATTTGAGCTTGGCTTAAATGAAAAGTGTATTAAAACTTCAGAGTCCACATGCTATGGATATGAAATTCTGTTTTGGCTAAAGCAGTAATTAAGCCTGAATCCCGACTGAAATTTCACAACTTCAAACAGATCTTTAGAAACTGCACCTAAACTCAACAACTAGAGTGACAAATGAAATACATGGGCTTTGGTGGAACCAGGACCATTGCACCTGGTTCTGTCACCTCATTTGGCACTTAGATACAACAGTCACTGTGATACAAACCCCCAGCATAGACAAATTCCCATATGCGAAACATGGACAGATGTCCTTCAGGGACAGGCCCTGAGTCTAAGTAGCAGCCCGCTCAGAGTTTAGAACAGCTGAGGTCTTGCACCCTTGCACCTCTTTGGTGGACCTTGGTGGTTTTCCAGTCAATCCCATCCTAAAAACCTGAGGAAAAAAATTAACTAATGACTCTGGCAGATCATTCCCTGACATCAGGCTGAATTTTGGTTGAGCCTGTATTTACAAACTAGGAATCTTTCCTTTGAACCTTATTTCTTCTTTGGAAATAGTTCAAAGCATTTTGAGAACATGGAAGCCAATATCAAGCCTGAAAAACACCACAGACTCACTTTAAAATACTCTCTTTTTCTCCTGAGGTTTCTACTGTTGCTTTCCATAGCTTGTCAAGCAACCCCCCTTCAGATGTAAAAAGTATCTGCAGTTTTCATTCATCACAAGCCTCAGAACTGAAGCATTCCAGCTGCTCTAGGGCTATACCCTTAAATGTGATCTTGCTGTGATGTTACACTTGCCTGTTGTTATGACCTTGGCTATTTTTGACACAGAGATAAAGATGAAATAGGTTCTTGCTCTTAATGACAGTTTGTACCAAACATCCTTTCCAAAGAAAACTATGTTATCCATATGTGTACATTACTGATCAGCCTATGCCAGACAGCAATATTATAATCTCTCTCCCCCAGGTGACATAGCATGAAGAAAGATGGTTTGGTATTATTATGCCAACATCTCTTTAATTACACTTTGGGCAAGTACTAAATTTTCTCCTGAAACTAATAGCAAAGCAAACACTTTCAAAACCACTTTATTTTTTTCATTACAACCTCTGTGCTTGTTTACTTTGAAATTTCTCAAGCTGGCGCACACAATTTTGAAAGGTTCTTGCTTTTAACTCGGGGCTCTTGCTCCAAACTTTCTTTTTCCCACCTGTTGTCCACTATTTTGGGAATGCCCTTCTAACCACTAAGATTTCTGTTAACGTCCCCACAATGAAAAATGCTCATGAGAGTACAAATGGTCTTCGATAATATTGCCTGCTGAGTTTTAGCATTTTGAAAGAAAGACCCCCTTATTCCTTATAGGCCTGATGAATCCAATGAGAGGCTTGTTTAGATTTCACTGCTTTTTTAGCTGTTTCTTCAAAACTGTCTCAGAAAAAAACCTTAAACACCTGCTTAACTTAAAGCAGATGAAAAATCCTACTCATGTGTCAAGTTAAGGATATGCTTAAGTGCTTTGCTGGATTGGGGCCTAACGGCTTGCACATACAGATGGCTATTACCAAGACCCAGAAGAGGCCAGGTAACCACCAACAGTCAATTATATTCCTACCAGAACTTCAAGCCAGTATATCATACTGTTTGAAGTTAATTGCTTTGAAATAATTGGACAGGTGAGCAGGTAAGTTCACACAGAGCATTTGCAATTTTCCTTTGTATTCAAAAAAATAACAGTGCAGACTGCATAGACAAAATGAGCATGATTTTTATAAAACAAGTTAAAAGGGAAGGGAAAAGGTATGGGGTTCTTTTAAAGACTTTTCCTTTTAATTTTTAGCACCATTAAAACCTTGAAAACATTTTATTCAAGAGCTTCTTTAGTTAATACCTCATTACTTCTCTTTTTATTGTTATGGTAATCAAGCCTTAATATATTGCAGCTTTATAGCATGAAATCAAGGCTAGGCCTGCGGGCATCGACAGATGTACAACAGCATGCAGTAAAACACAGGTATAGAGGCATGCAGAGCTGAATATGGCACAGGGTTTTTTTATAATTGTTTAGCAATTCATCTGAAGTTTTTTTAACCTTGACAACAGATGAACTCTAACGAGTACCATGATTAGTCACTAGGAAGCTGCACCAAATAGCAAGTTTTGTGATTGCTGTCTCACAGGCTGAGTTTTAGGAAAGCATGAAACAAAGTCTGAGAAAGAGGATTAAATTGTTTGGATGACCAAAGGCTGTAGCTGTAACTATTCAAAACATTTAACTGAGCATATTCCAGCCAAGGGAGAATGGATAACACTGGGAAACTGCATTTAACACCAAAACCTTGCCTCCCCATAGGAAATCTGTGCTCAGTGTCAGAATTCATACCCTCTCCTGGCATAGGCAGTCTTTGCGGCGCATCAAAAAAGAAAAACATTTGGATCTGACTTCTGATTTTGAAGTGACACTTGGACCTTGTGCTGGAGCTCTGCTTATGGTTGAATTTCACCCTTCAAACCAAATGAAAGTTAGAGGTAACTTTTAGAAAGTTATAATGGTCTGGTCTGCAGGGTGTTGAAATACCATCTCCAAAAGAGTGAGTGTCCCTAGATCTTTTCCAAGTAAACAACAGACAACCCCCAGTGTCAGGTAGGCTCCATTTCTCAACACTGATTTCAGGAAACAATTACAGTTCCTGGGAGATTTTCTAAATGTAAAGGGAGTGGTTTGGCTAGCAATTCCTTTCCCAGTAAGCCAGTTTCAAACAGCCAATGTTAAAAGCAGTATGCCTGTGACTTAACAAAATCACCGATCCTGAGAACCATATAGGAAAGTTCTATGGCCCCACGGGGAGTGGGGTGGCACACACACAGCCAACAGCTTCACTTTATCCAGAGCACAGCCCCACAGGGCCAGCCATTTAGAAACACCCAGCAAATGATATTTGTCATTGCAAACATGAAACCTTCATAGCAGCTACCCAATATTAATGAAGTAACAGGGAAAAAAGAAGGCACAGGTAATACATTATTCCAGCAGCAGTGAAAAATGTTTTCCACGTTATTACTGGATAAGAGTAAGACATGACTCAATACGTGGATCCATCGATGTATCTGAAAAACCCGGTTAACCTCAGTTAGGCAAAGGCTCCCAGCTTCTCTCTTCGCTCTTGGAAATACTCCGAGTAACAACTGTACTGTATTCAGCTGATATCTGTTCTATACCTTTTAATTTAAACAAAGTCCCCTAACAATGAAGAGGCCAATCATCCAAATTTCTAGTGTCAAGCATAAAGGTGAGCAGCAGTCCCAGCTGCAGTAAAAGCTGACTTCTGTGATGCCGTTCACACTTACAAGCATTACATTGGACAGTGCTTGTTCAGAACAGACCTTAGGACAGGAACGCACGTTGCCCAGTGTATAACAAATGGAATGAAAGACAATGGGCACTAGAGTCCAGCGAACACAGTAATTATATTAATAAAATTAAAGCTTAAATTTTGAAGCTAATCCTGGGCTATCATTTATAAAAGTTAACAGGGCATATTTAATTTAGGAATTGGCTAACACTTCTCTTTCCACTGCTGAAGCCTCATAAATGAAATATACTGGATTGCTGCCCAGTGCGGAAATAAAAGTTATGAATAATGTTTCTATCTCAATCATTGTCAGTGCTTTAATATTCCTAATTACTTTAAAAAGCTAAATATTCAATATAGGAAAAACCTTCTTTTTCTTTTTATCTTCACTTGCAAGATTAGTCCAATTTAATAAGAGTCACTGGGTAGTTTTATTCCACGAGACCATTCTGTACTTTGACAACTTATGCTTTTCTCTTCGTTATTACAAAGAATGGAGTGCTTGCCACTCTGCATGTGCACGTGTGTATAAATGTATACATCTATATGTGTATGTCCATGTTATCATATTATTTTTGTTTCTCATTTTTTTAACTTCTGTAAGTATATAAATACTCACTGGCTGTTAGATTAAACATATCTACTACTAAAAATAACCAAAGGATAAAATTAATTCCTGAGATTCTAGGCAATAGTTTACAATTGAAGATACTATTTTTCTTTTTTAAAATATTGTTATAGTTAGGTATTCAGTATGTTATGCTGCCCTGTTTTTCCCTTGTCGACCTGTCAGGTGATCCCAAAGGTTGCTTCAAACCCCAGAGCATGGCCTTTCTTCCTGCCCTTCCTCCCTGCTCTCTCCCTATTGCCTTTTCTGCTGTAACTGAGGAGACATCAGCAAAGCTGCAGACAAAACACCAGTGACTTGACCAGAGAAGAGCCTGCCCCATTGACTTCAGCCGTTGGAGGTGTTTGTCCCCAGTCGCAATTCACTCCTATTCTCTTCGAATGCCTCCCTTTATCGATCCGCTATAGATTCTGTTACCTTTATGCCTGGTAATGATGCCTCTTTTTTAAAATCCCAATCAATTTGGGAGAAAGGGAGGAAGTAAAAGCAAAATGAAATGTTCGTTCGGTAAATGACTTGCAGCATCTTTCTCGATGCAGCTTTATTTACTTGCCTGATGCACAAATAGACTTCGGTTAACAAGCTTATTTCTGTCCTGTCGATAACGTATTGGGCCTGTGTTACACAACACCTCTGATGTTTGCACTGGACAGAACGCTAGCTGTTTCATTCCAGCATGAACTAATCACATAGACCTAAAGTTATCATTACCAATTAAGAGAGTTTGACATACACAGCTTCTCCAGCTGGAAGAATTGAAAGCTTCAAGTGTGAATTAATTTCCTAGTAAAAGCTGCAGAGCTTCCACCTCTACCATTTCCTTGACTTCTGCAGTATGGATAATTTAGGGTGTGAATTTCAAGTCAGAAGGTAGAATCTGGGCTGCATGAAGAGTCAATGACAGAACTCCCACTGGCTTCCACAGGACAAGGATTCTGTCTAGAGAGCGTGCTTTCCAAAGTACTCCACAAAGTATTTAATGAATGTGTTGTAGTAAAGATTTAAGAGAGAAAAATTTCATAACAGAGCTAAGTTATCTATATTGGTATCTCAGTAACAGGTCCGAAAGCATTAAGAGCATCCTCCACTGCATTTAACACTTCCTTGTAAAAACAAGCAAAATAAGGTGAAAGTCATTATCATAGGAAAGGGTGTTATCACATAGTAATTGTTGCAAAATAGCCAACTGACAACCTTCATTTTTCTACTTAAAGCATCCAAGTTCTAAGGCCACTGCTTTATTTAAGGCCTTTTTTTTGATAGCAGCATATATCTTTATCACATTTTTATAATCTTTACTCACCACTGGAGCAATCAGTCCCTCCCCATCCTGGTTCACAATGACAAGTGTCGGGAGAGACGCATCTTCCATGCACACACTCCTCTGTGCAGAGTGCTGTTAGGAAGAAACAATACACAGCATTGTAAACATATTAAGTGGTTGGTAAACATACAGTAAACTATGCCTTAGAGAGCACTATTTTGTTTAAAAATATTAAACAAAGCAAACACACAAAAAAATAATTACTTGCAAGATTTAATTAATACTAAATGACCAAAATAAAATATAGGTCTCTTGGCAGCGATAAACTCATTTGTCACTTCAGCTCTTTGTAATGAAAAAGTCTAACACCAGAAATTACTTCGGTTAGCAGTTTTGCCTCATAATAAAATTTTTACCAAACTGACACTTATTATTATACTACAGAACACCAGCTTCTTTTTTTGCACTCAAGTTGCTACTGTTCATAAGATAAAATGGAGCTCAGTTTTGAAAGTGTATTAATATCCAAAATAGATTTGTAAAAAATAGCTCAAGGAGAAGAAATAATTTTACGACATGATGCAGTATCTATAAGCGCAGCCTTGTCTTTTCAAGGTCATCAAGCTTTCCATAACTACAGTGTTCTGTATCCATTTGTCCACTGTTGGATTATTGAAAGTTCAATATCCTCGAGGTTCAGACTGAAAAACTGATTGGTTTACTGTCTCACTTGCCAGATGACTAGAGACGTACATGGGACGAGCTCCTTTTTTTCTCCCTGCCTAGGAACAGCTCCCAGTTTTAAGACTTCTCTCCTTCTGTGCTGCTCTGGTGTCTGCCTTACTTTCCAGTGTATGCCGGTATGCCAATCGCATACAAAAGAACTCAGACAATACTGAATAAGTACTTTAAAGGATGAACTTTACTGCTTACCACCTTATTTCCATTTTACCACTCAGGACATTGCCAAAATCTCGGTCTGCCAGTGATTCAAATTGGATGGTTAAGTTGGAACACATAATTTTCATCTAGACTAACATGTATGAGTTATTAATGAATATGATGCAGTGGCAATGCGATCGCTATGTTAAAATACATATATATATAGTATATATATATCATATATATGATACAATATATATACTATGTCTGTATATCCTGTGTTTTTAAACCGGATAGGAAATGTGGGTATTGTGCTTACTTAACCAAGAACTGGCTGTAGCTGGACTGCAAAATACTTACTCCAAGACAAAGATTAATTCACTCCTGTCTAAAACAAGGCCAGCAAAGCTGATTTGGGAAGTTGCTTTGTGTTGCTGCATTGAAAACCAGACTGAACTACCCAATTCATTTTTAATCAGCCAGCAAACCTTCTTAAGGTTGCACTGGGCCTGCATATGAAACACCCTTTCAGTTCCCAGGTAGCTCATGGGCCAAGTGTTTTCCACCAACGCTTTGTACATTTGAACAATTCCTGGTGTATTTGACGTTCTGTTTGGACTACCAGGTAGGGTCACATCTTGAATCTGCACTCAGGCTGGCATCAAAGTTGATGGAAACATTTTTCTGCCTATTCTGTGTTTGGGTCATTGCAGACCAAACCCACTAAGCTATTCATAATATATTTAAATCCAACTTCAGTTCACAAATGAACTTTGAATAATCCTATGGGACAAATCTTCCTGCTCTTCATCCATCAAATCACACGTGACCAGTGTTTAGAATGTTGCCTCATTATAACAACTGCAAGATCTTTCTAGATTAGTCATTTGCTTTCTAGGTTTGCTGCATGTCAAAAGTGCAATTTATTCTTATTTCATATCTTATGTTTAGACAGTATTGCAGGGGCCATGAAATATTGATAGCTAATTCTCTAGTCACTAATTGTCCTAATCTTTTGTGCATTTATTTTACTTGAGTTAGGCTTTCTAAAGACAGTGAGGCATCCTAGTCCACGGCTGTAAGATGAAATTCAAGACAAGCTTTTCCAACAAAGACATGCATGCTTTTATGCAATCATTTAAAAATGGCTGGTTATCCATGACAAGAAGTCCACATAAAGAACAGCCACAAACTTATAATTTGGTATTAAAAGTACAGTGCACTAAAAGATATACAGTATGGTGGGATAGGGATATTTTGAAAATTCTGCCCTGTATAGCTTTATCTAAGAATATGATTCTCATGGATGTAACTCTTACACATAAGTTTTATAAGAGGTATGGAAATTAAAACTGAGATTTTTCTGTTCTGTGTATGGGCATTTACAATAATAAATCATTCTTACATGTAAAACTGTAAAAATGTTTATCCTTTTATCTAGGCCAGGTTCCCAGGTCAAGGCATAATTTGTGAGCAAGAAGGTTGATGGTGAATTATTTCTTTGCTCTTCCAAATAGCAAAACTCCTGCTCATTACTGGTCTAAATTTAGCTGATTTAGCCGCACAAACATTTCACACCTTAACTATGTTAACATAAATATGAAATAATAATGACTAATTAAGCTAATAATGTTTACTTAATTGCTTGTCTATGGACAGAAGTGCTGACTTCTGTAGTAGTGCTCCAGTCCCTTGGGAAGAGTTCTACGTGAGACTGACAAGCAAGACTCAAGATAGTATTTCTCATTCTAAAGCAATCAGTGACATGCAAAATATAAAAAATTACTACAGAGAACAGCACCTTTTTTTAGGTGTTTTGAAGTCCCATATAGCTGAAGATGACAATGTTTAATGAGCAATTAAAGAGTCAAGTAGGGCAAAGACACTCCTTGGAACTGTGGGTTCTCTCATCACTGGTTTATTAACTTGCTAAACAAGCAGCTATGAGCTCACTAGCATATAGTCATTTAAAGATGTGAAATTACATAGGAGGAATCCCATACATGGGGGGCACAGAAATCCCCCTTTTTTAAAGAGGAAGCTTTGATATAAGCCATTTTATTCAAGGAGGCAAATAATCAGGCTCCTGCACTGTCTGATTAGAATCAGGCCTATAAAGGTCCATATAAAGGTCATATTAGGGTACAACTCTAAAGTTTTACCATAGCGAATAAAATCTTGAATTTCCCCTATAAAAGCAATGTCTTGCCTTGCTCTAATCTTGAGAGTCTAAATTAATTTTTCATTCTATTAACATTCAACATAACAGGATACAATGGTCCCCAAGGCATTCTTCACAATATACTTTGTACAGTGGTTTGCAAATGATCTTACTAGTTAATGGAACTATAAAAATTACTTGCACAGAAAGGTCAAGAAAAATAAAGATAAGTATATACTCTCTGACACGGTCCTGTTCAACACTCAGCTAAAGGCCCCTGGAGTAAAGAAAACTTGTACTAATGCAAGGAATGTAATTCCTCCCAGCATAATAGCCCAAGCAGTTCAACCTTTGGAATTCCAGACTTTTATGTCTGCATTTTCCCTTGACCAATTCTCTTGAACAATCCAGCACCTCATTGATCAGTTTATTATTAGCATTCTTGGCACGAGTTTAAGATCAGTTTGTAGTTTGATTCAGCCTGGTAATAAAATGACCTACATCAAAGCCCTGCCAAAATACCATCTTTGTAGCAATGCGTTTAGCATGAGTTATTTGGCCATATTCAAGGTCACACAGCAACTGCTCCTTATCGTGGAATAAAGTCAACAAAAGGGTTCTGTAACAATTCATTTGATGCTTATCACTTACTTTATAATTACAGTGTCTTTTTTAACATACATAAGGTCAATCCTCAGGGAAATAAACCTAAAGATTAAACTCTTCACACCTGAAATAACTGCATAGATTTCTCTAACACTAGCACTTAGTTTTTAATTGTTGTCCTGAATTTGAATTTAGATTTAGTAAATGGGTTGTCTTGTGTCTCCTACCTACAAAGGTATGAAATAGCCAGGATATTGTTATTGAGGAGGATGCTTCTAACTGGAGCAGACCCTTCTACTTGGAGTATACTTTCATTGCAGAGTTACGTCAAGTGAGTGGCACCACCGATAGTTTATCCCAGACAAAAGCTGCCTCGGTCCGGGGATCCAGAGCTACTCTGTCCCCCTTGGTGCTCCACTCTTCTGTAGGGACCCAAACTATGACTTTGCAGGGTTTAACCCTGCTGTACCATGCTGGTTTATGTGCACTGTTATACCCTGCTCATCACTATGTTATCAACCCACTGACTACTTGTGCTCCATTAAGCAATGTAACTATCACCTGCCACAACTACCTTCTTAGCCTCTTTCCTGGAGGTGAAAGCACGTTCAGAAAAAAGTTTCATTCTAGAGGAAGAAGTGTGGAGTGATTTAGCTCAGGAAAGTTTTGTTAGCTTGTCCAAACATATAACTTGTGTATTTATTTCACAAAAGGCAGAGTCAAAAAGAATGTGTCTTGCGCTTGCGATGGAATGTGTTAACACTTGCAGTGGTCCTTTGAACATGGAGGAGTTCACAGCCACTGACCCAGCAAGTTCCATCTCCCTCCCACTTCAGCTGGCAGGAATTTATTGTGCCAGAGAAGCAAAACATCTTCAAAACAAAGACCAGTATAACTACAAAGCCTAAAGGAACCCAGTGTAGAAAGCAGAAAACAGGCTTCATGAGCTGCACTCATTCATAGCAGCATGTGCTGCTGAAGAGACGTGCTGGGGCGTTCTGTACGAGCTAGGGTTTCCTAGGCTCTGCAGGCTTTCTGCCCAGGGATTGTAGTGCAGCCAGGAGGTGACAGGAAGCATAAATAACTGCAGATACATCATAATAATGGAAAACATTGCTAAATGAAGATACAGATGCTACGATACAAGAGCGTAGACACAACGAGGAATTCAGGCACACTCCTAGAACTCCCCAGAATGAACTGGTCTATTCTGACAGCATGCGTGGCAAAAGGATGCTGCCCCATAACTGCAAGTTCTTCAAAACATTTTTCTTTTCTCTGCCCTACTGTAGGCAGCCTCTGCCAGTTTTTCTTCACTATATGCTAATCTCACCCAAACTCTGACCAATTTCGTTTACTTGCTGTAAACCAAAAGTAGACCTTCATTTTTTCTATATGTTCCTGGTATTTTAACTTTGGTCATCTAACCAGTTTGCCCCATGCTTGATAGTTGTCGGACTACACAAAGTAGAAATTTAGTAGAAAAAGTGATGTTTTCCTTCAGTATTTAATATGTGTCCCTGAACAATTGAGGCCATTTTAGCACATTCCTCCAGTCCCTCGTGCCGCTTTTAGGGGAAAGAATAATTTTGTCAGGTGAAATAGTGGTTATCTCATGGCCAGTGGTTTCAGATAATGCAGAGAGGTCAAAGATGATGAAAAAAGATTAAAACGATGCTCACCCCTTATCCATTAGGAATATGTTCACTCAGGGCCACACTGGTGTTTCCATCTTAATGCACTGGCCTGAATCCAAGTTGTGCTGAGTCTAGGATATTAGCTTCACTACATAAGCCTGTAGTCAGCTTTTGGCTAGATTCTCTTAGAATGTGCTCAGAAAAGGGAGGCTTGATAGTAGAAGAAAGATGACTACAGCTAATGCATCTAGGTAGGTTTTCCTCATTCTTAGATTATTGCTTATTTGTGGAACGGAAGATTCCCTCTCTAAATCACTGATGTTCTGTCAGGAATCATGCTGATCAGATGGTTTCCTGAATAATTGTTTCAATGGAGTGGCATAATAGTTCTTTGCATTGCTTAATGTCTATTTCTGTGGTCATCACTCAGGATACATCCATTAATTTATCACCCTGGATAGCACTTTAATGCAGGGTTTAGCAACTTTAATAGATGAAGATATGAAGAGATCTCAAAACCTGCTCAGGCTCTGAGGAATTTATTATTTCAGTGTATGGCAACCCTTATTTTTCATCTCCCTCTTGGCATCCGATGAAAGTACTAATAAAAAAATAGAAAAACAAGGAGATCAATATGAGCAATGGAAAGATGAGGCTGAAGATCACGTAACAGCAACGGGTCACAAGATAACTCCTCTTCCTGTAGGTGCAATTCCATTACATTTTTTGGCAGATTTGGAATTAGAGACTCTGCATCTATGCAATCAGATCAGAATCAATGGTCTTTCGTGTCTCCTGAGACGTGGGGAGTCTCTGACCACTGCCTTAGTGAGATATCGATCTGTTCAAGATAGCAGCTAGGTTGTGTTATCCTCAGTCTTGACGCCCTGCCAAAGGAGTGGGCTATGCCAGAGATGACTTGTGAATGTCTGAAGTAAAAGAATTGAGGAGATACATTTTGAGGATTTTGTCTTCTCCCAGGAGCAGAATCTGACATATGTCAGTGTCATCACTAACAAAATATCAGTAAAGCCCTATATGAATAGCGAGGAGGTGAAAATTTGTTAATAAGCATAAAACCTACAATAGTTTCAGCTCAGATTTCTATTACCAGATAAATAGCAACCTGGGCTCTGAGGACTAATGAGAAGGTGAACACAGGGACTCCCACATTCTTGTCAGGGCTGAGTGTCCCAGGCAGATGACATGGGCTAGTGTACAGGTCCTGGAATAATTCCAGCCAGACCTTAGTGTCTCAGACTCCCAGGCCCCTCAGAGGAGGAACACTCACAGTTCAGTGATTACTGGAGGATCTGGCACTGATGAGAATCTAGTTCAGTCCATGTTGCAATCTACTGCCTGCTGTAGGCCTTACTTTAGGGGGTGATTAGGGAAGTAAACTGTGCTGGGGGAAGGTCAAGGCAGAGGAGGAGACTGCCACTTTCTCTATGTGCCCTGAGAAAAGCAAGACTGGTGGAACACTTTTTGGGATTGCAGTCTAGTTGATTCTGAGGAAAAGCTGAGCTGGAGCATCACATCCCTGAGACAGGAATGGCATCGCATCAGTGACCATAAAATAGTGCCAGTGACAGTAACAGAGGAGAAGGTTAGAGCCCTGCAAAAGGAGAGGTCGATGGGAGTCACACATTTAACAGACTCTTTGTGTCATTTTGATGCCCCATTGGCTTCATCTGCTCTGGTAGAGATAGGGAATGAGAGATAGTACTTACCATTTAATAATGTCTGAACGAGAGCTGAAAAGCAGCCTCCTTGTAGCAGCAAATGTCAGAAGAGCAGAACTGGGGGTCAGTAAGCTGAACCACTTTGTATCTTTCACTGTGCGAATAACAGAAGAGCTTTGCAGTACTTCAAAGCCCAGAAAGGGAATTGTGGGAAGGCGCTGCAGGACTCTGAGCACTGAAGTGCATCTGCCCTGCAAAGTGGATGGGTTACGAGGTTGGGTAAAAGCAACACTAATCTGTTGGTCCGTAGATAAAGTCACAACCAAGCTCTGGCAAGAGGACTGTGAGCAAAGGCATGAGAGAGTTAAGTTTAAGAACCTAAGCAAATTCTGCAATGAAGACAAAGCATCCGTCTGATGCCTGATTTCAAGAGATTCATGACTAAATTCACACATAAAGGGAAGACCTCAGACCAAGATCAGAGATGACAGTCCACACAGGGATGTCTCTTGCTCACCCCCAGTGCTCCATAGGGATCAGGAAAGGTGAAGTGAAAAGAGAAATTCCACCTTCAGGTGAAATCCTGACCACTCTAAGGTAAGTTACACTCCTAAATCACCATTTCTAAGGCTCACTGCCGTCACAGAAAGGGAATCTGAGCCCATAGAGAACTCTCTGGAGATCAGCTAAATATTGATAATTGTTGATAGTTTAAGGCCTGCAACTGATTTTATGCATTTTCTGCTATTGCTTCAACTAGAAATAATCATTGCTTTCTACCATGTTGAGAGGAAAGACTTACGCTGAGATCAATTCTGCTGATCAATGTTCTAATACAATATTATTCTGTGGGATAATTTTCAGCATTTAACTTTTTCTAGTAAACGATTTCCCATTGCCTCACTGCAGGGTTCAAAACAATCATTATCACTGGTTCAAACTGTTAATGAGGTTAAGAGAGATCCTGAATCAGCAGATCAGAATCTATGACCCAGGAAAGCTTTTCCCCTCCTGTGCCCTCTGTCTACTCCTTCCATTTTGGTAAATTGACCAAGTCTTTCCAGCAATTTGTAGAAAATACATTTTCACTAGCTAATTTTCTACTAGAACTTGATTCATCCAACCAGCAAACTTAACGACAATTTGTCTGCAAATTGTGCTTTATATTGCACCTTTAGAAAGAGCACTACTATCTTTTTCTAAGTAATGCAGAAATATTAACATCTACTCTTACGCGTTGTCTTTCATTCTCTCTGCGTATGATCTAGCAGATCTCACTCCAGAAAAACTAAATGCAGTCAAATAATACTTGCCAGCAGGAGGCTCCAGGTTTTTTGAGGACAGAAGAGGAAAGAAGAAATTCTCCTGTGCTAAAACCAGTGGAAGAATTCCCCAATCATTATGTTCTTAACCATAGTGGAATTTTTTTTATTGCCTGAGGGAATGAAATTCTTGACAGGCTGGAGAATAGAGGAGAAGCTCATACCTAACTAAGATCCCTGGTCCTTTCAGCTTTCCTGCCAACATATGGAGAAGCAGCCAAACCTACCAGAAGAAGAGCAAGCATAACCTGATTGACCAAACAACCTGTGATGGCAGGTAGTATCAAATTACACTCAACAGACCGCTGAAGGAATGACTGTTCTCCACTCATGGGTATCTTGTCTGCAGTCTGGGCTCTCGTAGGAGTTGTGTTGGAATGGAAAGTGAGCTGCCAGTTATGAAGTACAAAGTTAGAAATTAGCTAAAAGTGGTAAGTCAGAAATGAACAAACATTTCCATCGTAAAAAGACTGGAGGAACATACAGTGCCCTACAGTCGAGGAAGGTGATAACTAAATTACAGCTGAACAGGTAAGTGCTTGTATCAGACATGGCAGAACTGCATGAAACTCAACAGTTGTGGGATGGCACTTCTAGCCGAGCGAACCTCACTATATAAATTTCACTGGTATATTACTATACTACTATATTACTACTTGCTTCATATCACAGCTACCTCTGCTTTCTTACTATGACTGTATCACTCAAATAGACCAAGGATTTACAGGTTCCAACAGTAGCTGAGTAGCTGTTTGATTTAAGCAGCGATAGAGGAAGCATATAAGATAATGTCAAAGAAAATGAGCTACTATTAAAAAAAAAGTTTATAGCAAGGGTAAGATTCTCAGAGGTGTTAAAGCAGACAGTGAGGGAGACAAGAGCAGGACTTAGGCCTAAACAGTCTAGTAAAATAACCAAGCCACCTTGCCTTGTTTTCTGGAGTTAAGTATTTTGCTATAGGTTATGCACTTGGGGCATTAAGTGAATTTCTTTGTGTACAAATTCCATCATATTACTGTTCCTGTGAAATATTTATTTATGGATCTGGTAGTGTTGCTACATGTCCGTAGTTCTCTGATTACTGACTTGCCCTAAACTGTGGGTCTCATGCCAAGAAAATTCTATTTTCTGTCAGTAAATGACACAGCTCCACTGCTGATTGATTTTCATAGGCAGCGAGTATGTGCTGTGTGTAAGTGTGAGGATGGGTGCATCAAAAATGTTGTTTCTGAAAGATCAAAAGTAGATAAATCAAGACATGTGGACTTCATGATACTTCTGGCTATCTTCACTAAGCAATGCAACACCTAGTAAAACTAAATTACACCAATTGTCCTAGATAAATTTTAGTCCTGCACCACATTGAATAAACTATTGATTTTTCAGACAAAATCTTTCTTCATTCTTATTCCAAATTTCATCAAGCAAATCTAACAAAAATCCTTTCTTTGTTTCTCACCAAAATAGGATGAATATGGACAAATTTCTAAAGACAAACCTGTCACTGAGGCCAGGTTATGAGATGGCATGGGCTTTAGAGGGCCAACGCATTTCAGATTTCATTTCAGATCAAGCCACACACTGCAAATGAAGGTCACCCTGATGAAATCAAGGATAGGAGTATAGTCTGTCTGAAGATCATGTTAATGTATAAGCTATGCTAACATTACTGGGGATGGAATATTTAAATGCAGATACTTTTCACTTTTCTCACATTTCAGAAGGAACCATAGCAATGTGTTTCAGAGCAACTTACTGAAAAGAACTGCAAAAAAGACCCCAGGAAACAAATTATTGGATAATTATGGGGGCTGCTTCTCATCTGAAGCCACTCATTTACACTGTAACCAACTCTAGATTGCAGGAGGTCAGCTGATTTAGGATCAAGTCCAATTTCTTAGTAATGTTGAAGTGTCTAGAGAAACTTTCTACTAATCAGACATGCTAAAATGTACTTTCTGATTCCTGTGATTCTCACTGTTGCCTGAAAATAGAAGACATGAGCTGGAAATAAAAACTTTTACTTAACACTGTCAGAAGTTACTGAAGAGGCCTACCCTTTGCTACAAGGTAAACGTTAAATAGCATTTGCATAAACAAAACTGTTACATAGTATGTGGTGAAAAAAGATCGTTTTGAATGCTTTTAATAATGTTTTTAAGAGGAATTTTGTTTAAACTCTAGATTTTCTTAAAACACGACACCTGTGAATGCAGATGTAGCGATATCAGATCCTAAGGTACATACCAGTGACTTGCTTCAACAGAGCTCGTATATGCACTACACTGCTGTAACTGAAAGCTTCCTTATGTTGCTTGCTATACTGAATACCAGGTTTAATTTATTTATAAGTATGCTTATAATGTGTTTTGTATAGTTTCTTATTTTTAATCTGAAAAAAAATCTCTTTATTTGGCTCAATTTACGTACTTTAGATGTAAGCTTTTTTCCAAATAAGGCTATCTTAGTGGTTTTGCACGTGGATTTCTGGGCATTACAGTAATACAAGTAAATCATAGTATTCAGAAAGGAAAAATCTTGATAAAAAGGAGGAAAGCTTTGGGATTAAATAGATTGAAAATATCTCTTGACTTACTGCATCAGAGAAAGTGAGGCTTGCAAAAGTGAATACCTATGGTAGAAATACTGAGCTCAAGATAAATTATTCAAAAATGTTTTGTGATCCAATCTGTAATGGACTGATGTTTCATGAAAAATTTCCCTGGGGAGCCTTAAAAACCTTTATTAAAGTGAAAAGCATGTGCAACAATACACAAATATGAAGTGGAATGGTATAATCCTGTAAGAGAAAGAAAAAGAGAATGTCTGTGTAAGCATTCAAGGAATATCTGGTTCTAGAGGAAGAATCCATGGCTGGTTAGAAGAACTCTGTCTCCAATTAGCCTTTTTGATCCGATTAATACTTTTACACTGTACTAGAGTATGAAGTGTTAACAGATGCTTTTCAAGCTATCAGCCGACATCATCTTCTTTCACTGAGAACAATTAGGGAACCAAAAATGAACACTGATTTGCCAACTGACTCTACTGCAAACCTAAAATTGCCACCTATGAGCACTTTGGGCACCTTTAGTTCACTCCCATGAGCCATTTCGCCCCATGAAGAATTCACGCCATTTTGCTTCGCTGTCACCCACTTCGCTAAAGTAACTCATGCAAATGTCTCAGGAAGGTGCTTTGCTACATAAAGCAACAGAAAGAATTTGTACATCCTTATGAAAGCACAACTCAATCTGCAGATCAGTTGTTACTTCAGGAGCAACAGCTGACATTTATTATTGTTGAGGTGTTAACACTACTTAGGAATGGTGTACATCCACAGTTCTCAGCCAAGTTGATGGTAACAGCAACACCTTTGAAAGCCAGGCTCCTGATGCAAAATGGTTGCAATAGGAAGAAGTTACTTCTTATCTAAAGTCCCACAGTGATCTTCTGCACAACTTGACATCTTAATACTTTGACTTCGGTCTAAATGATTTATGCTTTAGAGTTGTATGTACTTTTTATTTTAACATGTGTGATTGCTTTCCTCAAATTCGGAAGACTTGTTTCATAGCAGAGTACAAGCTACAGATTAGCTGGCCGATTTTTATAGGCTATCACATACTCATTAGAAATGCATAGAGTTGCAAAAGCAACTGGAAATCCATGGAATAATCTATCTTTATCCTACCATGAGACATGGAATATGTGCCACACAAGACAAAGCTAACTGGGAACAAAGGGAACCGCAAGTCTTTAAATTCCCACCCAGTAAACCCACTCCCAGATACTACCCAGCATTTGAGAAAGCAACATCAATAAACACCACTAGTTTGGTATGGTAATTCATATGGCAGGCTCATGGGGTATTCCTAGTGTGACTGGCATCAGTATTTTTAAGAGGGACTGCTGAAAGGCCATAATAATTACAGACACACGTTCCAGAAGTTCACATAAAAGAAACGTACATTATGAGCAGGAAGATGCTGAAAGCAATATACTTAAGCCTAACGTGCAGCTCTTGGGCCAAATCCCATCTGCCAAGTGCTTCCAGCCAGTCTCATTCCTGTGATAGAGGAGATGGGGAATAGCTGAACTGTAAGTAAATGCACCCAGGTAGCCAAATGCCTTCTCCTGCCTGCACAGGTTGACATATTTAGGGCATCCACGGCTGTTGCTATAAATGGCCGAGAGACTGGAGGGTGGCAGGAGCAAGGTCCACAAAGCCTCAGCCAGCCCAGACAACTGCCAACACTGGCTCGTCCTTTCCAAGGTTCTGAAGTGAGTGAAAGATATTTGAAAAGAGTGGTTCATGCCAGCTTACAAAGTAGTCCCCTGTCACTACTGAAACTATGAGGTGGAAAGACCAAAAAAAAAACCCCCAAAGCGTAAGATTTCATGAGGATCAGATGGATGAGTATGTTTTATTAATTACATTATGGCTGTATGTACTGGGTCTGACTGGGATGGAGTTAATTTTCTTCATAGCAGCTTGGATGGTGCTGTGTTTTCCATTCGTGACCAAAACAATGCTAATAGTGCTAACATTTTAGCTACTGCTGAACAGTGTTTGCACAGCATCAAGGATTTCTGTTTCTCACGCTGCAACTCTACCCTCCCAGTGAATAGACTGGGGGTGCACAAGAAGCTGGGAGGGGACACAACCAGGCAGATGACCCAAACTAAACAGAGAGCTATTCCATGCATTATAACGTCAGGCTCAGCAAAAAAAAAAAAAAAAAAAAAAAAAAAAAAAAGGGAGAGGAGGGGTTTTTGGGAGATGAGCCATCTTTTTTGCTCGGTGACTGGCTGGTATCAGTCTACCCATGGGAGGTGGTGAGTGACTGCCTTTGCATCAATTGTTTTGTTTATCTCTTCTTCCTCCTCTCTTCTGCTTATTAAACATTTTTTATCTCGATCCATAGGTTTTCTTTCTTTTACTCTTCCTTTCCTCTTCCCCTGTCCCACCAGGGGAAGTGAGCGAGAGCGGCTCTGTGGGTCAGTGAGCCAGCAGGTACTGGGGTTAACCCACCATGCTGCTGTACTGTTATTCTGTTGTATGAACTTCAGACATTCTTGTAGCAATAGTGAAGCTGTAAATAAAAATGAATCAATCTTACAAGATGCCTAGAAATGGGGAAGAGGGGCAGCTGGTGCTTACACCTGGTATAGGCTGCAGCAGCTCTTTTTTTCAGTCAACAAGGAATCTGCCTTAGAATGGTCCCCCCCCCATCTGGCTGATGGCTTCCCAGACATCTGGAGTTCATGGGTGACAAAGACTGTGGAACTGGTCAGGGGAAGGTCAGAGGAAACTACAATAGAAAAGAAGTGGGAAAAGTTGCTATCTCAGATTTTGTATGTACATCAGAAGCTCTTTTTAGAGGCCATCTAGACTTAGGTAACTTTCCCCCCTCTCTCTCTCCCCCTCCTTTTCTACTAGGCTTTGAAACTTCTTCAGAGCACAGGGGAAATAAATCTATTAAATGGGAGAGGAATTAAAGGAGTGGTCAAGAAAACAACTTCAATTTTAAACATGTGTTTCATTTCACACATCCGTCTTCTTTCTGACCCTATTGATTTCGGTAAGTTAACCCAGCTCACCACATGTCTGGACTAGTAATGAACTTCAAACCCTTTTGGAGGGAAAAATCTTCTGGAGTTCTGCACCTTTGTAATTCAATAAATGGCAAACGTCCTGCATGTAAACATCCTCAAAAGCAGTTCACTCGTATATGGGATGGACAGATTCTTGTTTTTCTAAGTCTGTGCAAGTGAATGGATACCAACAACATAGGAAGGATTGAACCACAAAGCTATTGTGGATTAGCACTGGTGCCCTCCACGCCATTCTAGATCAGTGCAAACTAGCATTAACAACACTGAAGGGTGTTAAAGCAGGAGAAAGAGGAAGGGGATTTTGAAAGGGAATCAAGGCATTAAAGAAAATGTGGAACTGAAGATGAAGTAACTGATGTCGATTCAAACATGGTGGATCTGTGCTGAATTAGAGCAGCTGGGGACCACTTTGCTAAAAGTGGGCAAATTAACGGACTAAACTTTGCACGGCTCTTTCTTTGAATTCAACAATGAACTCCCATCTATGATTCTTATGCTTTTTTTCTAATC
>NW_009260831.1:309304-370309 GCF_000687185.1 Egretta garzetta | reverse complement strand
CATGAATACTATGAGTAGCTCTGGATCCTGTGCCTCCTTCTGTGTCTACATTCCCAGTATTCTTTTATACTGATCCAACTGAGATTGCCTAAAGCAGCCAGAAAAGCTTTTTTACTGCTACACTAGCAACAGTCTAAATCTTTTTCTAACTATAATGACTGCATAATTTTTCCTCTGATATTTATTAAGTCCCTTGAGACATTATATAGCTTCAGCATACCCTCCTTTCTGCCTTTATGCTATTCTCATTCCTTTGTATGAACACTTTGTTTCTCCTTCTACTGCATTTCTTCCAGAAGTCCTTCCCTTATTTCATTATTACTCCCCACCAGCATCTTTGCAAATCCATCAGCATCCAGAAGCTGACTGCAAATATAAAATGATGGATGGGAGAAGAGAATTGATTTTTTCACCTTCCCAAAGAGGTCTCTCCATTATCTTTAGGCTAAATAGTAACCCAGTGTCTTCATCTATGCCACATCTGACCTACTTATAAAGCTGGTCTCCCTCTTCCTATCCACATACACCTGCCTCCCAAGATGCTCAGAATGAATAAGCAAAGGCCTCCAACTCTTTGCAGAGCTGTGGCCTGCTCCACTGTGTTCTGTAAAATGGTGTTAGGCATTGGTGTATGGCTCTTAGATTACACTCTGCAGTACGGTAGCAAAAGTTGAATGCAGATAACCGGTTCTGTTGCATGCTCTTACTGTTGCTTTCCTAGCAAGCCACCTGCTCGTTCAATAGAAAAGAGGGATTCCTTCCAGTCATCACACAGTGCTAAGTGTGTCGCTGCTGTTACCAAGACTGTGACTGCTACTGCTCCTACTAGAAGCAGAATTTCTTAATTCCTGTGCAAGTTTCCCCCCAGATAGGAACACGGGACCCAAATTGTTTTCCCCATGTTCTTCACTGGAAAGAGACATATGGAGTCATCTCAAACGCATATAAAAGGACAAATTTCAAAGTGTCTCCTACTGTCATTTCAACTCTATAATGAATAACCCTATATACAGAATGGCCTTCCACACCATTTTCTTGCACTCATACATCCCAAATCAGAAAGAGAAAAAGAATGTCCCTTGATACACAGTATCTATGTACTGCTATATCGTTTCCCTTAATTTATGTTGCATTATTGATGTACAGAATGCCGTACTTGAATAATGTAACAGTAAGGCTCTTACAGAAAGCACTAGCACCTGCTTTAATGTGTGTCTATAAAGATAAGAAAAATATATTTCCTAAGTCCAGCAGTTTTCAAACAATATATTTTCAAGTTACAGGAACGCTCACCATGAGGAATTTAACATTGAGGTGAGAAGCAGGGGGACAACATTTCTTCTAAAATGTTAATGAGCTACTGCCTTATAAAATGAAAATAATCAACAAATCTGACATATGAAAAAACATTATGAATATTCAGGAAGTTTAAGCTGCTGATTCAACATTTTCTAAGAGTGTACAACTTTTGCACTGATCACACAAGCTATTATTTTTCTTTTCATCATAAGAACACTCTACCATGGTGTCGGCGTGTTGTTGTAACATATGCATTGAACTGCAAGTATTGTAATTCACCCAGATGGCAGGAAGCTTTGGAATTGTCACTCCTATGGTACAGATGTTTAACAATCTAGCCATATGGCTCCAATAAGGCAGCCTTTTCAAAGATTACAAAAACTACACTAGACATGCAGCCTTGTAAATCTGAGTGCAATCCTGAGGTATGAATGTTCATATTGCTACAATATAAAAGCATACATCATACCATGAAGGTGGCATGCCTATTGGAGTTACAGCATTTATGAAACATTATTTAAAATCCTGAAAAGAACTGGGTCCCAAATTTGCATCATTTCACCAAGTCAGCTATTAAAAGAACATTCCTCATTTTGTTTTGAAATTCATTAAAGGTGTCAGACATAGGCTAGCTGAAAAGATGGGTAAACAACTAAATGCAAATACAATAATGTCCCTAACTTCTGGGGGAACTACCACTCCAGGTGACAAACTGAGATTCAACCAGTGAGACCAAGAGTTTCTCTATAAAAAGATTTGTCAAAGTCAAGCAGCCCTGATGATGGTTGTGGCAATTGTAATGTGGAACGCTGAATGTTGAGAAACAATCTGAGATCAATAATGTCTTGGCCAAGAAAGGAAAGAACCATGAAATGGTCAATCTATAACTCTACTGAATTTTCGCAGATTTGAATGACAAATAAATGGCAGCAAATAAGACTGTTAAATCATTAATCCTGTCATTATTACATCCTGTCACATTGCATAGATTTATACATCACAAAAAGAATGTAAGGTATGAGAGCGAAAAATAAAATTGTTAAAAGCTAAAATATCTCAATCTATGAGGAAAAGGTGAATTCCCAACTTTGTCTTTCATGGTTGTTTTTTTCTGCCAAAAAGTCAGATGTAAGTAGATGCCGCTTGCAGCCCCATCTTCTTTTTCTCTCATGCTTCAGTCTCTGACCCTTTGCTACCTAGCAGAAACATCTCTTTTATATAAATCTGTAGTACAAGAATAAGATTAAAATGGACAGACTGAACAAAGCATTGGTCTCTCAGACAAAAAGGTATCCATTTAGTACACAGGGAATTTTTCCACCTGACATATTCTTAAAGGGAAGCATTCAATTACCATCTACTCAAAGGATAAAAATCACGATAGAGGCATGCAATATTCCTTTTCTTTTTTTTTTTTTTTTTTTTTTGAGCAGCAAAGTATTCAGAGGTGCTTTATCTACTACAGATACTAATCTAGGCAATATAATTTTAAAACATCTTCACGAAAACCTTGAAGGGCAGTTGAACCCTGTGGTTGTTTTAAAAAAAGATTTTCTGCAGTTTATGCATTTGCTTTGCCAAAAGCTTACCTTAGCATACAAAGTATAGTAAATCATAGTTGCTCTGATTTACTACCCAGACTATGCTGTTTGTTTTCAGGGACAGCTCAGTGAAAAGCTATGTCATGTATAAGAACATTCAGAGAAGGGGAATCATTTTGCAAAATGACCAGAATGGTAGCAACCATTTCTAAGATGTCAATGGAAAAAAAATGCAGATGTGCATTTGCAGCATTTTTCAGGTGGTATTTTTTGAATACCATTACCACCCAAAAATATTCCAAGCCCTTTATAGGCACAAAGGCAATTTCATACCCCAAAACTGCTTAGCCTAGGTACTAATAGGCTGGCCAGATGTATAACTTACCAGTCAACAGTTTAAATTATTTGACCTTGTGCCTGAATTCCACATCTGATGGGGCAGTAGCATACATAGATCTCAAAAAGGCAAAAAAGACACAAGAGAAAGAGCAGCAGAGCAAGCAGCTCTGGGTCGACCTGATTATTTAGAACTGAGGGTGGATTTTATTAGACCTAATCCATTTAGTAAGTCCCAACAGGAGGACAAAGATAAAAACATGTATCTGACATTCCTTTAAAAAATAGTAAATGAGAAGGGAAAAGATCAAAACAGTAGCTGAAAGCCTTCACTCCTGCTTTAAAATCCAAGAAACAGTCATTAATAGAGATCTAAACTCAGCCTTCTCTAGTATAAACATGTCACTGTTAATTACAAAGCTATTTAACTTTTGCAAGAAATAAAGACTGCTATTAATGAAAGAAGAACCAATTAGCCTTTAATCTACACACTGTTTTTTAATCAAACTTTCTTTTGATCATCAGACTCACTGCGGGATGTAGTCTCTCCTCCCCATGTTGTAGTGGCTTCCATGATTGCTAATGGAATAGATTTTAAAGGGCTGGCTGAGCGGGGAGAGCCTTCTCTGCAGGGCTGGAGCTTCCTTCCCTTCATGTCAGTGGGGCTTAGCGGAAGCACGCTCGTCTCCGAACCATGCTGCCCTACGACAGCATGGGCAAGTGGAATGTTTTTGATGGTGTCTCCTGACCTCTCTCTTCTAGCAGCTGCCATTAAAGCAGCAGGCACTGAACACGTCTAGAGGAATGTGGGACAGGAGTACTGGACTACCTTGTTAGGAAAGAGCAGAAAATACCATTTTAAAGAAAAGAAAGAAACAGGAAAGAGAAGGTTAAGGAAAGAGGCAAAAGCATGGACGTGCCACCAGGAATGCAAATAGAATTCACTGCTGACCGCAAAGAATGATGAATGGGAGAATTTGCTTGTTGGCACAGGAACGTATTGTGGAAAAACAAAACAAAACAAAACTAATGGGCCCAGGGCTTGATGTGTTAGAAGCAAAAGGGCTGACATGGAAAGGATCACATTAGCTAAATATTGAGCCTTCAAACTTCGGTTGCAGGGTCAGAGAGTTTCTATGAGGTTGAGGTTGTTTTTTGCTGCGTGGCTACTTGTGGTATCAAAACAATAAGCCCAAGCATTTCAAATCAATCATGATGGAGAACAACTTCCTTTACATTTCTCTCTCAGCTGCACTTGCTGCTCAGATCTCCCAGGGAGCAGGATAGATAGAAAGTGTCTCTGAGGCATGCACTTTGCATTTATGACCATGCAGATAATGAAATATAAGAACCTGCCTCTTGCACATGTAAACAACAGGGAAAACGTAAGTATTATCTGCAGTGTGTCAGACATGAAAGTCCTGGTCTGACCAGATACCTGCTATCTGTTCTGCATTGGCAAAACTTTGGCAGATGTCACATGCTGTTCTTTTTCCATAATATAAAGAAAAAAACGTGCCTGGCAGCAGCAGAACTCTTGAGTATTAATACAAACAAAAAAGCACTTCAAAATAAATGTTAATATCCTCAAAGAATCAGAAAGTCTGCAGAGATCTCTTCTTGTTGCAACCAGTATGGCAATTAAAAAATAAAAAATAAAATCAATAGATTGCAGAGAGAAAAATTAAAATAAATATGTTCTGTGCCAGACAGGATTTTGCGCCACAGAATTCAAGTTGGTAATAAATGTATGTAGGACAACTGCTGAAGTGATATCAACACTTGAGAAATGTAAAGGTAAGTATATACTTAACATAGGAAGGATTTTAACAAAGACAATAGGTTCCATTAAATGTTTTTCAGGACTTGAGTAACAGCACTCCACACTTTGAAAGATCAAATTATTACTCTCTCTAAAATACGGCTAATTCTAATGCATTATCTCAAAGGGCCGGTAATTTTTCACAGTCCAAAGCCCCTCTAAAGTAACTGTTGGCATAAAGGTCATTTAAAATGAGATTAGGGTCCACTCATGTTTTTGAGGTGCTCATATGTTACAACATAAGTACAACATAGGTACTCTTTAAAAACACCAACGGAACTAGATAGAAATAGCTTTAAAGCACTCTGTCAAGATATTTAAGCTAGCAGGATAATTGTATTATTTCCACATTTAAATTATTCTATGGCATTCTCGGCCTGTCAATAAAATTTGGATTCTGATGCTGATCAAAACCTCCCTGTGCTTCTCTTGTGTCATAATCCCATCTAACAAGATGTAGACAAGAGATCCCGAGCTCCGCTCTCCTTTTGAACAAAGTGTAGCAAATGCATTCTGTCTCAGAAAGCTGCAACACTGAAAACACGTGACATTAATGTACAGGACATGTTTAATCAACAAAGCTCTTAGGTGTTGCTGAAAGATCCATTTCACTTTTTGCACCCCTCAGTCTGACCTAACACACTCCCGAGCTTATAGGGTGCAATTAGGACAACGTTTTTCTGACATTTGCAAAGCTTTAAAAAGAGCAAAAAAATGGACAGGAACCATGTGAAACACAATGAGATTTTTAACTGTTCTTACCTGAAGTAAGAACTTTCAAAGTTAAGAGGTAGAAACTTCAGGCTGCTTCTTATACTATGTAACAGTTCATTCCTAAGAGTGTTCTCAGTTCCTCTAATTCTTTTAATGTTAGTGCATACTTGCATAAATTACTCCCCAAAGTAAGGGGATTCAAAGAAAGTACTCAGGAACTTGATTAACTCCCTCCCCAGTGGTTTCGGCAAAATTTTACTTAGGTGCTTGAAATGCGTATACCTGAAACGATCTGAAGTGTTCTGTATCTAAAATTCTGACTGAAATCAGTGGGACCTGAAGGTTCTGAGCAGTTCTGAAAATCAGCCCCTAATATTACTACTGCAATACATCTTTAATTTGTCTATAGCTCCTCCAAAAATTACTTTTAATTGTTACATCTGAATCAAAGCTCTGTACATACGTATACAGTAGTCTCCACTTTCGTAATATCCAGGGCAGCACTGAGATCTTCGCCGATACATCGTTCTTAGTCCTCTTCGATATGCTGTTTTATAACTTATTCTAAATTGCAAGACAGAAAGCCATTTGACAATATTGAAAATCCATGCTTACTGTTGGAATTATATTTGTGTTAAATTATAGTAAGGATAGCATTCAATAATTATTTTAAAATGCACGAAAGCCTTTGATATTAAAAGCCACAATGAAAAAAAAATCAATACTTGTTTTGAAACTTGAAATATAACTTGTATTATAAACACAGTGCTCATGACAGTCAATCACTGTAGTCCTTCTAGGACTGCTATCTTAAAACATTTCCCCAGTCCTAAAGCAAGGGCAAGGAGTTTCTTCAAGAATAAACGATTCATTTCTGCATATCAGCAAGGTCAGCTATCATCAATGGGATGAACAGAATCTTCTACGGAGACCACTGTGCCGGTATGCTACACAAGAAATTACTGCAATGGAAACTGCTCTCGATGCACAAAATGTGAAGTTAACCCCAAGTGGTATCTTCCTACTTGCTAACCCTTCCAAGGCATTAATGCCTTGCAAAATGACATTATAGTCCCAGTTCAGCATTTAAAGCATGTTCTTCCCACCAGAATCTGTAGTGCACAGAAATTAAAAGGTGTTAAGCATTGTGTAGCTTTTCTAGACCTATTCATAGCATTAGGAATGGTACCACATTAGAAAAGGAGTATTTAACAGAGAATATTTAACAGCAAACACTTCATAACAGCTTTGTTCATGTTACTTTATTTGAAATTACATAAATTGAACAAAATCTATTGTCCCTCATGTTAGATAAACTGATTGAATTTACTCTACTGCAGTCCAAGCTTACAACATTCCAGAAAGCTCTGCATCTCTGTTCAGTTCCATACATTGTTACACACAAGCTAAAAAGCAAAACCCCACAATCAGACTGGGGTGGTGCTGAGCAACCTCTTTGCTACTGAATGCGTGAAAGTTAAGGTACCAAGTAGCTTGCTAAAACCCCCTTAAAAGATTGCAAATTTTAGTAGATGTTTATTAGGATACTTTTCTACTTGGAATTAGAATGAATATAACCATGATATCTTGCAGCCTGGGAAAAATTACGTGTTTAGTATCAGCTTTCATTCAGTGCTAGAAATGGACCCATCCTCATTTTACCTGATTTTCAATACAGATTTGGCGGTAGTACTTATGGGATCCATTTATAACTATCACTAACCCTCAAGAGCCTGATTCTTCAAGATTTAGGAGCTGCAGGGACTTCCTACCATAAACCTGGACATGCACTGATCACTTGGAAAGAATAATTGGGCATGTTTGGTCCCATAATAAAAACTTCTGATTGCACAGTGGGGTGAACGCCAAGCATACGTACTCCTGAATGGCCCCTTAAGAGACTGACTACTGCTGGTCTCACTCAAATTTCATGCAAAAATCTCTCTACTTCAATCAACGCCCTAGAACACCAAACACCCTGGCTATTCAAGCACTGGAACAGGCTGCCCAGGGAAGTGGTTGAGTCCCCATCCCTGGAGGTATTTAAAAGACGGATAGAGGAGGTGGTTAGGGACACGGTTTCGTGGTAGAATGGCAGGGTTAGGGGAACACTTGGGCTTGGTGATCTTAAAGGTCTTTTCCAACCTAAACGATTCTATGATTGTACTAAAATACATCTTTCCATACACATCTATATTACAGTACCCCAAAAATTCAGATAAATAAAAGTTGAAGACGTAAAAAGGGAAAATAAAACTAAAATATCTGGGCATCAGCTCTTACCTATGTCTAGTGCACTTGAACCAGTTCAGTATGTCAGTACATCTTGTATAATAGATCTGATCAAAAGGATGAGCATAAGATTCCTGTACCGTCACAGCGTAGCTAGGAGTAAACAAAGAAAGTGAAAGGGTGTGTGTTGCAACATGAAAAGCTTCAGTTCCCTGTATATGCTACTGATCTACCTCCAACATGACAAAGAATTAAATCAATAGTCTTCGAAACCTTGGGCATTACGGAAAACCAGAAAAGGGCTTCCTTCAACCAGGGCTCTTCCTGAAAATTTTGGAACTGCTTCTAACTTGGGTTCCATAACTGAAATAGGCAGAGATTTTAGTCTGAGTAATAAACCATTCCCTTCTGGAAAAGAAACAAATCTAACTGAAATTCATGGTAGTTTAGAAGGAGAAAAGGGCATTTGGTTAACTTGATAGGGCAAAAGAGAGGAAAGCACCATGTTTTTAAAATGTCTTTGTTGCCTTCCTGCCTAGGACTGTTCATTTTTGTTTGTATTCCACAATGCTCATAAGAGCTCATATTAACGTAGCATTGCTGCATTTTGCCAGCATGATGGGATGTTCACACTTCATTTTATGATGAAGCAGCATCATTACTTCAAATATTGGGTGCACCAATCAAATAGGATCATTTGTAAAAGGTTGAAGAGCGTTTATTTTTCTGCTTTTAATTTGTAGCAGAAATAACCTCAGAACTATCTGAAAATTGTAACGTGAGTTAACCAGTATCTAGATTTGGAACACTGACAAACAGTTAGAATGGGATTACCTCCATTTGTACAAATGACTGGATATAAACAAAAACTGGGCAAATTGATCAGAAATCACAGAGCTCCAACAACACTAAGAAATCAGCAATCTCCTTCCCCAAACACTACTTATTCGTTCAACAGGTACTGTATTCATTACTATGTTTATATTGAAAATCTCTGAGCCTCTCACATGGTATAGGAACACAAATCTCATTGACTTGTTGTGTCAGTCATTTTAGAACATTGCTTTGCCCTACAGTAAGTCTGTGCACTGCTTAAGAGACTCATAATCTCAGGTTCTGATCTGGAAACGAGCTCTACTTTATCAGATCTACAATATCTCCGGAGAATGACACCGAAATCATTCTAGGCAGGGTCAAGACCCAGGAATTTGATCCTCCAAGTCATTCATTATATTGATTGTCTTAATCATCAAAGTGATTTCCTTCTCATCAACAGGACTGCTGATGTGATTAAGCCCTGTGAGACTGCACCCATAAGGGAATACCAAAATATTTGCTTGAGGGTCTGATTGGCTTGAAATCGAAGATTGGACTATTACTGCCCTGCTTGTCATGCCCCTTCTAGACAAGCCAAGATTCTACTAGATGTTGCTTTTGCCCTCTATCACAATTTGCTGGGTTTGACAATAATGTTTTTACTTCTACTAATACCAAAATGTAAAATATTTACATTGCTCATTATTAATGTAAAACAGTAACACTCACAAATCTTGATTACTATTTTATGATCCCGTTAGTTATCCAGCAATTGCCCTAACAATCTTTTCCCTTTGATTTATTAACATCTAAGTAACAAAGTCATCTTGGTCAGTACAACCAATCAATTTTGGTATTTAATTTTTGTTTCTCCTTGATTGGGTCTCTAGGTTGCTGACTTTCTTCAGACAAAATCAATATTTTATTCCTGTGCTCTGAATGCACTTCACCTCACAATGCAGACTGCAAAATCCTATTCCTGTACAGTCTTTGCTTTGCAGCTGCATTACCTACAAACAGTTAGTTCTCTAATTAAGGCCTCTAAAATCAAAACAAAATGCCATTAAAGTATGTTTCCATTTTTGCTCTTGTTCAGGGGTTTACTTTGCTAAGGTGTACAATAATTCATATTTGTGTGGAACTATACCACAGAAAAGAACAGGAAATTTAGCAAGTTAACCTTAAGAGTACAGGAACTTTGGCCTCTGCAAACAGACCCTGCGTGAATGTGAACCCTATCAAAGCTAGCAGGTTCCTATGTACTCGTAAGAACTGTCTTGCACAGATCCACTTTTAGGACAAGGACACTGTAACAATAGAGGGAACAGAATTACCAGGGCCTTTAATTCTCAGTGCTTTCATGCAGATACTCTTTGATGCTGACATGAATTTGGCAGATACGGCCACAAAGTTCAGGCCATACAGAATAAGCCTGTATGTTGCTGCAGGAAGGGCTTAAAAGTTAGTCTAAGTCTCTAACAGCCTTGCTTGACAACAACCAGAAAACAGCAAGACAGAACAAGGCCACCATTTCTCTAGGTCCCTCTGTGATAAATAAAAATACACCTGTGTAGTCCTCTAGCTGAAACTATGGAGGAGCTTTCCAAAGTACAGCTGAGCAGACAGGTAACACAGAGCTCTGCAGTCTATAGCCCTAGCTTTAGATCCAGTTCTTTGGGATGATCCAAATCCTCAAAGGCACTCAGAACTGCTATTCCTGTCATGCAAATCCACATTCTTTTGTCAGACAGGGTGATATTTAGCAAATGATGGCTCTTATTTAGCCTTTTAAATGTAAAAATCTGAAACAGCTAGTAAAAAAAAAAATAATTGGTATGTTATACATTACCTTTCCCAATGACTACAAACATTTGGATCATCTGGGTTTAGGGACAGAGTAGTTTTGAGCACAAAAGTCAGAATAAGCCCTTTTAGAATCCACCTGAACAGCATATGTGCCACCATTGTTGTATCTAGATAAAGAAAAGAAAGCATAGCCATTAAAGACAATTTTGAAAAAAAACCCCATCCTTTTTGGCCTTCTCCTCCTTGCTTTTGTGCAAATCCAAATACTGTGGAGTTATTTACAAACTGAAATACTTGAAAAAGCAGTCAACTAAACAGTAAAATTTTTTTAAAAATGCATTCTAAAAGGAATTTATATGTTTAAACTTACTAAAACTGACGAATTTGATGATTAAGCTACCCAAAATATTGATAGCCCCAATGTTTCTCCCAAAGAATGTTTCTGATACTGATCATTTTTATGGCTGGCTGGACCAACGAAACAAATAACTGAGGTATTAAAGCAACCTATTCTCCCATCAACCTACAGGCAAACAGAATACCCAAATACCCCCTTTGATATATTTAAGGGGGTTTTACATGTGTCAATATAGTAGGCTAGACTTGAGACATATGTTTATTACATGACTGAAGGAAAATCAATTAACTTTTCAACTCTTAGATAGGGTGATCGTTTAGAATGACAGAGGTCAACGTCTTGGGTATTGGGTCACGTTATGCAGAACACTAAACATGAAATAAAAATATTTGCATTGAAGTTGGAAATGGATTGTATAAAATTCATTAGGTTTGGTCTCTTCATCATTTTACAGTTCATCTATTAAACGTACTACTGACTTATACCTACTTATTTCTCATATGGGGCTTTGAAACCAAAGTCGTGGTGTTTGCCTAGAGGTCCCCAATGTCATCAGTCAAAAATACAAAATAGATAGGAAATACAAAGCTGCTTTTAAATGTAACTGCACCAGAGGTGTTAATCTGTTAAACGTTAAGTCGGTAAAAAATATTTTTAAATATCTATTTCAGGCATTTACATTGTCACATAATCCATCGTTAAAATAAAAAGTCCCGTAAATTATTCCTGGCAACAAGATTGCCCTAAAAATAGAATGAATCTTCATATGATCATCTAAAAAACACATGGCTCATTGCCTCATGTCCAGAACAGCAAAAGGGATGTTAAGGGGTTTGCTCTGCTTGGCACTGATATACAGCCCAGCATAAAGAAGTCATCACAAAGCAGAATGAACAGCAGAGGGATAGCCAGGAAAGCTGATCTGAAATTACCTCCTGATTCAAAGCCTTCTAAGCTAGTTCAAGGACACCCATTGCCTTTAGTGGATTCGAAGTCAAGATCCCAATGGGAGTAATAGCTCATCTTTTAAATTATTCCTAGAGCTCTGCTAAACCCAAGATAGGTCTTAAGCCATGTAAGTCATATTAATGTTAATTAACATGATTTAATGTTAATGTTCCTCGTGAAATGGATTTAAGTCTATGAGTGACCATTCTCTACCTGCGGGCTGTTTCAAAGTCCCATGGCAACAATGCAAAAGCTTACTCTGGAAATTAAGAGGGCTGACGAGAAAAGGACATGCGAAAGAGTTCTGTTTATTGAAAAGACATTTGCTACACTTGTCCTAGACACTACTTCTCCACGGAGGAAAAGTGTCTTGAGTGGCTGACCTGCAAGTGCTCATGGGACAAAAGTCCAACAAGCCTAATGTTCAAAAACTGAGAGCTTGTTTGAGAGTAGAATTGAGCTTTCTTTTAACTTAACATGTGCCAATAGATGTGAGCTACCAAGTATGAGGCCCAACAAAATGACAGACAGCCTTTTAACAAAGATGCGTTTAACATATTATGCTAGCTACCATTTGAATAATACCAAATTACAGGGGACAAGTTCTACCGAGCACTGTATTTATAGGTTGCAATTTACCCCCTTTGTTCATTCCTTTGGTACACAGCAACACTGAACACACAGGACTGCTTCTAGTCAACAGAAACGGTCAAAGCAAGAGCATGGCAAAACTGCTTAAGGAGATACAGTCCTTAAGAGAGGGGGATTTAAATCAAAACATAGTTCTGTGCTCAGTTTAACTGCTTGAGAACATCAAGAGCCCGGCTTTATCCCTAAATGAGTTAAAGGCAGAAAGACAGCCTGTCTTCAACCTAAAGAGAATGAGCCTTTTCTCATTAACTAAAGCAGCCTTCTATTTGAATTCTGTAGTTCTCAGAGATCTCAATTTGTTCTTAAGAAAACAATGTATCAGTTTAGTTTTTAAACCAAATGAACACCAAAGGAATTATTTATAAGCCTTAACAGCACACAGAATATTTGTTTACAATAAATTTGAAGAGGTTCAAAATTATGTTCTAGGCTTTTAATGATAATGGTATTTTATTATTTGTTTATAAATTAGCTGGTTTGTGCAATTAATTTATAACTTTATACGTCAGATCGCACATCAGAAGCATCCAACTCTCCAAATACAGCAGAACCTCATTCATCTCAAGTGTCTCTTTTTCTAACTCAAGTGAAATATTTCACTTTGATCACTGTTAATAGAAAAGACCTCATACCAAAATGGAATGGTTGCTATTACAAGATTCAGAATAAAACACTAAAAATAGGAGCACATATATTAAAAACCAACATCAAAAAAGAATCCCGTAATGACATCTAACATGGGGTTTTTTTCAGCTTTTATTGCTCAGCATAATATATACTACTTTCCTGCATTGCATTTAACATTTGGAACATCTTCACCAAGGAGGCAGCATCAGTCTTTCAGGGGGACGATGCCTGTAACTTCATGAAAAGTATAGCCAATTCGTATAAACATTTCTAGTGTCTGCCGCTGCCACTCTCCCGAGGACAGGCCGCCTTTTGAGCTTAACGAGAAAATAAATGACACAGGGGTCCTCTGTGCAATCCCTAAATGGACTCTAACTTTTTGTCTCTCCAGGCCTGATTTTTCTTTTCAGGAGTGAAAGAAGTCAATTTAGGTACAATTTGGCAAGAAAGGGGGTCTTTCAATCCAAACTACAACCTGGTGATTTTTCATAAGTGTCTCACACTCTGTTAATTATAACTGATTAGGTTAGGTATCTGTTACTCATTAAGCCATTCCCACATACCTTGCTCCCTCCTTTGTGAATAAATTTCAGTACTTCACCTGCAACATGGATACAGGTCACTGGTTCCATCACAAAAGAAATGAGACACGCTTTTGCTGTTAAGCCCCAAATCTTAGCTACAGAAAAACTACTAGGTGGCAAGTCATTGATTTATTTGTCTGTGGATTCTCTTTACAAAAACCTTTGTTGAGGAAACTGTGCTGGAGTTTGCAAAGAGAGCAGAAGATGGAGATGATAATTTAAATTGGATGAAGTACATGAGAGCGTGGACAGAAGCTGGTTGCTACTCTCTTTTGCAGTTTATACAGCACAAGCTGAGGACAACAGTACCCCACAAGATTGGGACATACATGCAAAGAAAATAAGACCCCAAAGAATCCTTGCTTGGTGAAACAAATATCCTCTAAAGCTTTCCCTAGGTGTTGAGGACCTGGCTTTGGTAATATTCTTGTGAAAGAGGACTAGTGTACACTTTCAGTGGCTGAGAGAAAAAAGAAAAACAACAACAAAACCACAGATTTCTCCTCTGCTTCCTTGGCTGACAGACTAGAAAATTTAACTAAAAATGACCATTAGAGAATTTTCTGTTCAGGGGCAGAAGTAGTGAAACATTTCATTTTGACATTTCTGTCATAAAATATTTCATAACATGGTTTTGACATGAAATTCAAACAGAATTTCCAGTCCCTGACAAAGTTCTAAACTGAACACTTTTGTCTCAATTTGGGATGAAATGAGTTCAGAACCAGTCAAAAAGATAATTTCGTGCCCAGCTGTAATTAGGGAAAACATTTACAAAACTGTCTTTCACTAGCATGCAATATTCTTAAATCCTTATATAGTTTTGAAGTTCATTCCTTTAGATGTCTAAATGTATATGCAGTCAGTTAACCTGGCCTGAATTTTTCGCACAAACTTCCATGCAATGCATTTAACAAAGAGCCATGTTAAAGTCTTACCTCAGAGTGCTAAAAATTCCTAATGGGTTCTGGTTTTGCAGACTATCAGCACATAAAGACACACAGCACATTAATAGGATAGCAGAAGAAAGCTCTTCGGAAGTTGCTTGGCCCTGTGAGTGATCAATCAGAAAAATGAAAACATATTGGGTCAAAGAAAGCGTATTTGGGGGAGTGGGAACAAATTAAGACAGAAATGAGATAAACCATTCTAAATAATTACATATCATAAGGTAATTGTGCTATATCAGACCAAAGGCCACTATCCCCTTCCAGCCTCCAGCAGTTTGCAACTTTGTGACTTCCTCAGCCACAAGTGGTATCTTTGTCTTTAATAGCATTCAATGGATTCTATTCCAATATTTTTTCTAACTGTTTTAGATCCGTTAAAATTTAAATTTTAGTGTCAACAACATCCTGTGATGGTCTCACATCTTAGCCATGTACTATAGGAACTACTTCCTTTGTTTTCCTGTCTCCCTCCTCAATTTCATTTGACACCTCCTTGCTCCTTTGTTAAAAATCAATCATTGATTCTCAGACTTTGTATCTTATCATTTTCTATCATACAAACAACATTTTGTTTACAAATAGACTTCTGTTATATCCCAAGAAGAAAGTTCCGTTTCTTTCAGGAAGTCTGATGGAAGACCTTGCAAAAGCCTTCTTCAAATCTAACTGAATCTTCTGCATCTATATGTATACTTTAAAGAGCTTTAACAATATATGAAAGCCTTTACAAAGCCATGTTGATTCTTCATAAATGTATTATATTGATCAAGAGGTTCTCCAATTCTGCTCTTAATTGTAGTTTCTACCAAATAGGAAAATCTAGGTGCATCAGAATTAAAAAGTATTCCAGTACGCATATGCGAGCGATTAAGGAAAATGCAAGAGAATAGTTAAGCCAGAAAACAAAAAGTTGGATTTCACTGAAGAAGCATTAAAGTGACTGAGTGTTTGCTGATTACACTATTTTAGTCTCTAAGTAGTAGCAAGCTTCCAACAAGCTGCCCTCTGCTTTTTTTCTTCTCATCCCATCTGAAATTTTCATGATAGTTTAGGCAAGGGACCATTTAAACACACACTTCATTTGGCTCTACATCAGATTTTGTTAGAAACAAGCTGTTATGAAAGCTAAATGAGGCCACGAGTTTCAAAACTGATCAGGATTTTTTGGATGCCTCCATTTATGATTAATAACTCAAGATACCATGAAAGGGCTGAATAATATGCAGAGCTCAGAATGCATGCTAAGAAACAGGTTGTTTTAATCTGGGCAGCCAAGTCAAGAATTAAGCCACTCAAACTCAGTAGTCACCTCTAAAAATTGTCGCCATGACCAGTCGAAGTATTGCCATTGACAGGTTGTGGTTTTGTTTTGTTTTTAATGAAAATTTAAAGCTGTTTTAAACAGATAAACACTTCCAGGAAAAATCAGGTACTGAATACAAAAGCACTGACAATGAGATTCTTATCATTTGAGCCCAGAAAAATTCAAGTGATAGAAGAACTAGCAGAAACACCAGACTACGCACTGGGTTGCTGGATTCCCTCTACTGACATCTTACACGATTAATGCGGGAAGACAGTAGGCAAGAAGCTGTCTCTGTTAAGAAAAGCTGCTATTTCAGTTAACAGGTCTACTTAAGCCTCTAGGAGTCATTGTACTGAGGGCAAATTATTATCCCTTACATGCAGGGCAAAATAACTGGTCTATAATTTGTGCTACAAAACCCATGCTGTCAGTCATATATTCAGCTTTTCCACAGTCTCCTTAAGCACTGCTTTCTGTAAGGTTTGTGTGCATCTCTGCCTGTGATTTCAAGAAGGCAGTTCAATAGCTGGAAATACTTGGAGTAGATAGCGAAGTCATGACTGTTCACAAATATCCCCAATGCCATTTCCAGACACAAGTCTCCTGTCACCTGGAGGGGACACAGACAAGTGGAGAAACAGAGCTACCAGGACAGCACAACTGCTTTTGACTTTCAGCAGGTTTCCTTCTCAGTATCCTGTGACGACTCACAGCACAGGACCAGGCTGTACAGTTCAGTTCCTTGAAGAGGCCAATCCCAGCAGTGGCACAAGCTAGGAACAGACAGACAACATGTACACAACTGGGATCTTTCTTACCTAACACTTGAGTTCATACAATGCAGACAAGCTTGTCCCAACTTTGTCCTTCCAGCCATAAGGGTAATGCCAATAAACGTAAGCAGGAACCTTAATTTTTCAGGATAAAACTATGCTATGCTCTCTGTGAAAGTTGACCATGCTCCTCTACTGCTCAACCATAGTTCATACCTGAATTTAATTTGTTTCATTCCCAGAATTCACTGTAAACAATTCTATGGTATTTTCTGTAATTAACATGACTTTGGAAATAGAAGAATAAAAGCAAAGTTTAGAGTTTTTCACAGTTTATGGGGAAGTCATCAAGGAAAGTATGAAAAGCTGCATCTTGAGTCCGGTTGGCTTACTGTTAGCAGCAGCCACCTCTGCTACATCATTCAGTGAGGTAGGTGCTGTTCAGTACAAAGAAAGGAACAAATTCCATTTCCCAAGATGCAATTTTAGAGGCTCTCTCTTAAAAGTCTGGATAAATGCACTGGGGTGCTAACTGCTAGAGTGCCCTCATGACTCTCCCCAATGTTCCTTGACCCATACTTGCTCAGTTTTCCAAGTGTGTGTGTGTGTGGGGGGGGGAGCTGATTTTAATGGGAACCTAACATCCAAATTTCTTAAGTTGCTTTAAGTTTCTAAGCTCTATAATAGATCACTGTGAGTTGCAATTGCTACACTGATCATTATTATAACTCCATGGATATCTTACGCAGTCTGAAGGTTTGCTTCAATGCTAAGCACTCTTATAAAGCTGACTTCCACTGGAGTCATTGGGAGCTTGGCTAGAGCAAAGCAGGAATAAATAACAAAATACGTACTTTTCAATCTATCAAGTGTTATTTTTGGAAACTCAGGATTGTTTCTTCAGTGCTCTCAAATGAAAACGGGGTCAAAGTACCACAGAAACGTGCCACCAGGCAAGCAATCTAGGCAATTTGTTTAGTTATGGGTGATGAAATACTTTTATCAAGACAAAGGCTGGTGTATGTGTCTAGGATTGAGAGGACCTGTGTTTATATCATACTGTCCAAGGCATGAGGGCTAGACTGAGGTAGCTCAAATTCCACCCAAGTTCTGCATTTAGTATTTTCTGTAGGCTAGCTCTGACCCTTCAGAGGCACCTAACCACCATACAATACCAGGCTTTGAAACTTCAAGTGAATTTTAGGACATACAAATTCTCAAAGTCTCGGTTTCTTCCACAGAAAACAGGGGGAGAGGACTGACCCACCTGCCAGGTGCTTTAAGAATAAGCGTATTACAAACTGAAAAGTGATTAGATACTGAATGTCAGTGTATGAACACATTTGGTACTATCCATCCACTGTAGGAGATCAACATCAACACACAAAGAAATGTAGAAACTCTTATTTTATCAGTACTTACACAAACTCAGTATCCATGCACACTTATGCAAAGCACAAGTACTGATCCAAAAAGCTATTATTCATTACAATACTAAGTGTCTTTTTCTTAAATAACTGAATAGTTAATCAATAGTCCAGCAGAAATATAATGAAAATATTACATTAACAACACCTAAAAACATTGCTGTAACAGTGCCCAAATCCAGATAATTGCTGGCTCCTTTTCAGAAAGGTCAGCTTGGAAAAAAAAAAAAAATAAAAAAAATTATCTGTGATTTTCTGCCCATATTTTTGTACTTGTACTCAACTACCAGCGTAAAATTGGAAGCCAGCCCTTTGAACATTTGGCCCTTTAAGCTACTCATCCAAACTCAAGTCCACTGAAATGCTAGTGTTCCCTGTAGCACCTAAGCCCTGAACTCATCTTCCAAGCCCTGCCAGTTAGGACAAAGAGATGGCTGATGTTCCACTGGCACTTTCTGCCATGAGCAAGTTGGCGTTGGCAAGCTTCGAAGGCAAAATCCGTGTACCCTGCAGTATTTCAACAGAAGACTACCTCCTGCAAGCAGTCATCTCTGAACCCTCTCAGTTAAAACGCAGTAAACAAGGAAAGTCAGAAAGAGCCACTCCATGCATTTGCCTGCTTAACCCTCCTACCCTGATCTCGCCATCTGACCACTGCCGTAAGCGGACCAATCCCAGGCTTTTTGCATAGTGGAATCCTAAAGCTGCTGAAATTGCGTGGGGAGACACATTCTCTACTGATTTAACAGTATATTTATATTCACTATCCCATGCATATTTCAGATATTCCCTCACATACATTACTTCAGAAGAGAAAGTAAGCTGACACACATCAAAAAGCTGATCTCCTGAGAACTCAAGTTAGCTCGCTTACATATAGCCACCCACCTAATTCATGTTCAAGATGTCAAACAATTGCAACATATGCTTCCTTAGACACTTAGACCAACAAAGACCTTGTATCCCCAGAACACCCAGGATAAATAAAGCAACCTACGTGTTACAGGCATGCCCAGATGAGGAATAATATGTTTTAAGTATTTAGCTAAAAAAACTCATGCATTTATTCCAACAGAATTTTTTTTACAGCTTTTAAAGAGTACATGTGAAGTTGATCTGAAAATGGGAACAACAAGCAATGAAATATAAGGATGTTCAACATATTTGCAGTGAAATAAATTAAGTATGATTCTGTGAAAGTGCTGTGAAAGTCAGGCAAAAAAAGCACTGTTTGAAAATGTAGAATATCCTTTATGGTTATATTTTAAAAATTACTTCTATTTGTCAAGAACAATTGGCCCCTTCTTTTTGTCTTCATTTATCTCAGAGGAAAATAAAATGAAACAAACAGCAAAAAAGTCCCAAGTACAGTGAACAGCTGAGCCAGGGACAAATTAAGTAACACAGATTGATGGCTGTTGTTCTACAGCAGTACTATCACATCCCAATGCTACATCTCATATTTCATTTAAAGACCCGTCTCTTCTTTTCCAGAAACAGTGCAGCATTTATGGGAGAAGGCTGATTTGCAATCCTTGGAGCTGCACTGAGAATCCAGATTCAGTTTTTCCAATTTGGCTTGAAAGTTGGTGAATGCCTTGAACTTTGAAGATAGTAATCCAAATAAAATGAAACCGAACACTGGAATAAAATGAACACTGAAATTAAACATGTATTTTCAAGAAATGCTGCAGGGCAGGGCAAAGCTTTTTATCTTCAGTTTCTTCATAAGACAGTAAGGAAATAACGTTTGCTTCCTCTGCATCTATACCTTTACTAACCCCACTGGTCCAACAGCATGTATCTTTATCTGTTCTCCCCTGGGTTTTCCCAGCGCTTTATCCTCCCTGGCATTCTCTGTTACAACAGCACTCAGAAGTTCTCTTCCTGCATTCAATTTCCCTCTCAGCCTCTTGAAATCTTAATCTAAAATTTTTTAACTTCATAGCTATTAAAAACATTGACCGGCCCATACAGAACATCACTTTTTCTATGAATGTCTGCTAAATGTAAGATAAATGTTAAATCAATTTTTACATTTCTAATGGCTTAAGAATTAGAGCGGCCACTTAAAAATTGCCAATTTTACTTGAAATATGAGAGGTTTCCTCAGAAGCTGCAATAGTCCTTTGTGCTTTCCTGTGCTTCTTACAGGGCCTATCTGGAACACTATCAATACTGGAGGAATAGTATTTGGTTCAATCATATCAAAGCCAAAAGCCTGAAGTTAGGAGTCCACGTCATTTGTCTGATTTTCACAGTGTGCACAAATCATCTATCTGAGAATCAGGCCAGTTACTTAGGTGCCTAGAAATGGCTATAAGCTTTTAGGTTTAGGCATCCAACATGGAAAACAGGCTGAACAGATCTGTCCTTCTCTAGGAGAGAAAACTGATGCCATGGAGAATGTCATGGTGTGTGAACAAGGTCTTTGCAATTACTGCTGGTCACTGCTACAAGCAGACATGCTGCAGAATTACTGCTTCGTAACCATCCATAACTGCGGGCCTCAGGAGTATATAGCACTCCAAGAAGTAAAATCCCTCTGCAATCTAAACTAAGACTTGCATTTCTTGACCACCTGCCACTGACTGTAAACCTTCAAACTATGTAACCAAGGACAGGCACCATGAACAGTCTTCATTCAGCTACAGAGCAGTAACCAACTGCCCCTTCACTAAGATGGGTCTCAACAGGCTGAGACAGGCAACAGCAGCATCTGCAAATCCTCTTTCATAACATCCAGGTCTTACACTTCTGTGCCTGTTTTCTCCTCTGGGCAGAGCAGAGAGAAGAGGAGACTGTAGCCAAAATTCCCGGCAGATCCAAACAGTCTCCCAAAACATCCTCACCTTTCCAGGAACCATCACAGACACTGTTAGAGCAATAACTGGAGAGATAAATGAGAACATGACCCCAGCCTTATTTAATTTTACATCACTATGCAAAGCTCTTGACTCTGCTGTCTCCATGACCTACTTTATCTATTGTTTATTTCTTTATTATTTTTTTTCCAGGAAATTGTTCATTAAGAATAAAAGCACATGGCTTACAGTAACAGGGCGCTGTGCAAAATATCTGTCATAAAGCCGAGAGGAACATTCATAAATACATCAGACAGAGCAAACCCACAAAGAACCGAGGAGCTACAGACAAGTATCTTAGGTAGAATGAAGGCAAAGAAGATGTAAGGGCCAAAGTCTCTACTGGTGTAAATGGCTGAACTCCACTGAGTTCACTGCCAATTTGTATCTGGAGAGAATTTGGATCTACCAGCTCAGTCATCAGATACAGATGGCATTGGAGCTACTCAGGTTAGAGCTAGTATTTTCTTTCTGGCAGAAAAACAGTAGCTAGAAAAATCACTATGGACAAAACCAGATCTGAATAACTGGTGCATGCAGCTACCTTGGCTTCCTCTTCCCCCTCCTCCTAAATTTGGCACTGAAAACTTAGTTAACTACTTTGAGAAAAAAGGTTAATGAAAATTGTGAGAGAGAGAGAGGTTACGGGGTAATTTTAGGGATTGACTTCCATCACTGTACAGATGTACTAATTAAGGTTTTTTTCCACAGGTTAAGACAAGTACAGTTTTCTCTCTATATTCTTCTTTCATTAACATCATACTCGTACCATCTGCTAAGTCCCCTTACTGAGCCCTCTCCATAGCACTCAGATGGACAAGAACACTTCCCTGCAAGTGCTTTATTAACCCCTCTGCAGAGGCATAAGAATTTGAGCTTAAAAGTTGCTCCTACATTTTTTAACTGAGTGTAACATAAGATTAATGCAGCTTACCCTGTGTTAAAATTATCTGTGCAAATACCACTTACGTGTATCCTACTAAACAGAACCACACACAGCAGAAGTCCTCCTCTCCACAAAACAGGCACACAAGGTAATGGCTGGCAGGAAACAAGCAAGTTCCCCATTTTCCTCTCCTGTCCTCTCAAATACAATCTTCAGCACAGTAAAGAAAGCATAAGTTTTAAGACTCCTGTATTGGTCAGCAGCAAACTTGTGGAAAACTTACATTTGTAAGCATGAGCTAATCGTGGTCCCCTTCCAGAGCAGAGCGTTAATTAAGGTCTTCTAAGCTCCCCACAGACTGTTCACCTCCTTCTGTCTGCCCCAGTTCTTTAGGTACACGCTGTGAGTCCCATTTCCCTCCTCAGACATTTTCCTGACCTTCTCATCATCTTCTTGGTCTTGTTATCTTACACACTGTTGTCCAAAACCCACTCTGAATAACCCCATTTAAAATTGTGTAGGGACTTCTTCCCAAGATCAACAGCCCCTTTCCACTTTCCTTTTCCAAAACTCACTTCAGGTGATTGCACCTCTAATTGTTTAAACTCCAGCTTAACTAAGTCCATCTCTAAACTATTGCTTATCTCTTACTAAACCAACACTTCATATGATTTACTACTGTCATACCTGTGGCATACAAAGTTGAAGATGTTTAACAAATATGTATGAGCCTGGGACAGAGTAACTGCTGTCCAATTAAACAATAGCCAGCCACAAGGATAAATACATAAATACAGCACAAAAATATTTGAATAAATAATCAATTACTGTTTTATACCCTGGACTATTCAAATAACTAAATTGCTCCTTTCACTGATACTTCAGGACTGTGTTGGTAAAACACCTTGCAATATTCTTTGGATTTTCTACCAAGAGGACAAGAAGATGTACTGGCTTTCTTCCACATAAAGATGGAACGCAAAGCTTGAATTTCCCTACAATACCCTTGCTTCCAGGCTTGTCATTGCTGCCCTGTTCTGAATCCCTCTAGGAGGGTGGGCTGCAAGTCAAAACAGTGTCTAGACTTTTGGCCTTATGCTCTGCACCTTGGAAATTACTTAGCTTGTTCTGTCTTAAGGTATTCTTACTTCACTACTCGTTTCAAAAAGTGTCTCTGATAGGAAGGAGGAGAAGAAAGCTAGTCTTGCAGCCCAAGAGCAGGAACCAAGAGTTTAGGTCTCAGGTGTCACAGCAATAAGAGCACTGAAGAAACAAGCAGAACAAAGCAGTGTTGTGTACCAAGCACTCTTGTCAACCAAGGGCCATGTGTACGCTCTGAGCTGTCCTTACCACTGGTAGAATGGAACAATTCCTTCTTCCCAACGTCCCATTTCTGACTGTCATTCATGGAAGAAAAATTTACGTAAATGCACAACGTAATGACTAACTGGATTTTAGTTATTTTTCATAACTTATGCTGTCCAGTCTCACCTACTGAGGAATAAAATGCCCTCACCCTATGCTGTAGTAGGCAACAGGTACAAACGAGGTATGGAGATGTGATGTCTTTTGCTTGCTTGTTTATTTGTTTAAACCTGGAGCCCACCCACCAGCCCAGACATCCCTTTTTTCAGACTGTTTCAATGCTTTGATTTGCTAACCAGCAAGTCAAACATCAGGTGGGAGTAGGAATGAGTAGGTGGGAACCAGAGCAGTCAAAATTTGAAAATTGGAAGTTGATTTGTTAAAATTACAGTAAACAATTCTCATTTTTCAGACACATTTTAAAAAAAAAAAAAAATATTGACTCTGACAGAGTATTTTATCTATCTTTAAGCGCCTTCTCAGAAGGATTTGGTCAAAATATCCCCTTCAGACCTTACACCATCTCAATGAAAACAGGCACAAAAAGGCCAGCTGGAAATATGCGTATCAGTTTAGCTCTAAAAGATGTTCACACTTTACAATTTAAACAAAATATTTACTAGGAAAGTATCACCTTATTATCATGAATTGAGAGTAAATTGAAATTTCATGCAAGTGAATAGGCTAATTGCACACACAGACACATACTTTAAAAACCAGGCTTTTCATGGTCTTAAGGAGAAGCAATTAAGGATAAGAATAACATTTCATAATTATGTCATTGATCTAAATTCCTTTTCATTTTTCTATGAAAGCACTGCACTTACATAAGACACATCTGAGGTTGTTCCTGTTTCTCAGATCCTCATTTGTTCTAATCAAATATTCACCTTGTGACTTTTTTTTTTCAGTTTTTGCCTTCATATGAAATTAAAATTTTGAAAGTCTGAATCTATCATTAACTTTGAAGAAAGTACTAAAAACTATTTTTAAAAAAAAAAAAAGTCAAAGGGACCTATGGGAAATTTTGTATTAGGCTGGCCTACTAATTAAAACCAACTATGCCATATTACTTCCACTGTTCAAATGTATCCGCCTACAGATCTAAAATCTTTTCAGAATGATTAAAATCAGGAGTCAAAAATCCCAAATCTCTTTCCTCTTTCATGTGGAGCCACACAGAATGCACTTTTTCAGATTTCAAAGTCCATTAAAACATCACCTTTGAAAACAGATGCACAACCAGGCCCAGCAGTGATTTATGCAAGCGAGATGCTCAGAACTGCCAGGAACTATTCATGTTCAAAGTACCCCCAGCAGGCTTAGCTAGGTCCAGTTTGTATCACATATAATTAGGATTCTTCAGACCATAAAATCAATAATATAATTAGTAAATAGGATGTTATTTCTCAGAATCTTGCTACAACTTATCTGTCTTTGATCAAACAGAGCTGACGGCTAACGACATTTAATGTTAATTAATTAAAATACATGTGATAAAAGGTTCTTTGGAGAATTATCTAATTATGTACCATAAAAAAAATGAAGTATGTAATAGCTGTAATTTATGTTGATATCAATGACTATTATTTAGGATGCTTTAAGAAGACATTGGGATTACAAATCATCTTTAGCTACACTTTCTCCTGCCTTACAGAAACACTTCCCTGAGCTGGTGTGTATACAACAGATGACCCAGTTCATTAATTAGTTATGTCTCATTTATAATACCAAAGTCTGCTGGTAAATTCTTCCCCAGCTGTGGGACAGCACCAACGGAATATTTTATGTCATCCATTTATCTTTTGACAATGGATGATTGACAGCAAGCCATCACGACTGAAGTTACTGACAAAATAAATAACGGAACCTGAGGAGATTAAGCAGGGATTTCAAAAGAATGACTACAGTCCTTAGAGAAGAATGACTACAGAAGGCCAAAGTATTTCATAATCTCGTAGGAATGCAACATTTTGCTACCAATCACTTTGACTGTCCAAGACCCAAGCTATCAAGGAACATTTGTATTTAAAAATATTTGAATTTGATATAACATGTCTAAGTAACTTTTCATGATTGTCAGGCACATGGAGAAAGGCGAAAGGAAATTTTTCATTATTACAAAATGCCATGGGATTCACCAGAAACATTGTATCAGGTTTCTAAACTAGGAAGGAAGGGTAGTATAAACGTATCATATTAACACCATAGGGCAGCTTCTGTAGTTAACGTATCATGTCAATTAGCTCCCATTCCCCAAGACATTTTGGCTTTGATAATATATATCCTAATGCTCTTGCTTTATATTAGCAACATATAGTAAATGAGCCCCTGGGTTCCGTAAGACTATTCTAACACCAGAATCTGCACCTACACCTCACCTGCAACAACTTTTTCCAATACAGATGTGTAAAAAAGGAACACTCCTCATGTTATCTCACTTTTCTCTCTAATAAACATACAGAGTAGCATAATAATATTCAGAAATTTTAAATATTCTTACACTAGCTCTATTAATTCCACCTAGGATGTGCCCTGGTGTTCATTGGCATACTATTGTCAGTATGAGCAGGGAACACTGAACTTACAAGTAAGCTAAGGTTTTCAGTGATCTAAATTCCTAGGAAAAATGAGAGACATACAGAGGAAACACAAAATAATCTTGCGGCATCTCTAGCAGTCTGGTTTGGTTTGAAAGACGAAGTGTGGAAGTGCTGAGAGCAGGATGTTGACTAAATAGATGCCACTTGTACTTGCCCCAGATGTGATGGAGCTGGCATGCTGTTCAATACAAAGTGATTAATGATTGCTTGCAATCAGCCCTAGAAATCAATTGGCATTGAGTGACATAATGATTCTATGACATCATATAGCCTCACATCTGATGCTTGTTCTTGGACACATTTCTCCTCACGCTGCCATTTTTGGCACTGTGAGTGCCACTGTGCCCACTGTGAGTGGGCTCAGAAAAATTATGGGCTTTATGATGTTCGTGAATAAACAAGTTTTCACGTGAGAGAGGTTTCTATTTCTTTCTGCCAAATTTTATTTTTCTCTTCACCCATGACCCCTCCCATCACCACTCTGTGGCATGTCAAATTTAACTACATGAGCAGTACACAGGAAAAGTTATGTATTTAAGGTTGGTCCTTTATTTCAGCTAATAATTATGATAGACTATAGGAAAATCATATAAATGAGAAAAGGGAAGAAGGTGCTACTGCTAGCGGAACCACAAAGTCTTGTGTGCCATGTAAACCTCCCAATTTCAGCTGTACCATTGTTGCATGAGCAGACCATTATTTCGTCACTATTTTTGGCTCTATCAATAAGTTTTTCCAAAGTAACTGTTCTAAAGCAATGAATATTTTTAATGACCCCCAATGCCCACTTTCAAATGCATTTTAGGATGCTGTATGTTTAAAAAAATAAATAAATAAGAGTGACACCAGAAACTGAGGAATAAAGGGCAGCTTTTTTAATCTCTGTTCACATGTGGTAGGTTTCTCCCTGCATTAATTACTGTAGTGACCTTCTCTACATTTGTTCTAGTTTAATTCTTTTGGTTTTATTCTTAATAAGGGGGACAGCAGCAATACAAAACATTCTAAATGAAGTCTCACCACTACCTTGTACAATGGTTCTGACATTTTTTCTATCTCTGCATGAAAATACCTTAGTGAGTCAGTCCTAGAACAGCATTGCACTTCATAGTGGCAGTTCACAGACATCCTATAACCCATGACTGTAACCAGATCTCTCCTCTCCTCTGTCACATCCAAAAGATGAACCTCTACCTTAGAGCAAAAATTCATGTTGTTAGTCCCCGAGTGCACATCTTTGCATTTGTTTTATTAAATTTCTTGCTGCTACGCCAGTGCACAAGGTCGTCCAGTTCTCAGTGTCTTGCAAACCAGTCCACCTTGGTGCTGAGAAGCTTGTTACTCTCCTAGATTAAATATGGCGTACCATTCTAGCAAGCAAGGAATAGTCAAGAGCTTTGATATCTCATAGCTTTCCCAGATGAAAATCCCATAATATAGTAAATGAGCAAAACCTTAGGACAGTCTACAGGGTTGCATATAGTCATTTAGTGTATAACTTAAATTACAATAGACCAAATCTGAAAGAAAGGTTCTAGATTCAAATATTCAAGTTACCAAATTCTTCTTAAATCGTATCAAGTTGCCTTTTATGGCCAAAACTTTAGAAAATGGAAATAGAATCCCCGGGTTCTGCATTCATATTAATTATAGGCTAAAGAATATGCATTTCTTCATGAAGAATTAGCTAGATGCTCATAATTGAATACATAAAGCGAAAGTAAGCTTGATAAATCTGCTCCTGGATTTTATTATTTGCCGTTTACTTCAGCAAAAGTTGTACTAGTATAGACAACAGAGAATAACTCCTGCATGATAATTAGTCTGCATAATTTTTTTTTTATTTTTTTAACATAAAAAGTTCTTTGGTCCAGTTTATAATATGTTCTTTCAGTATGTGTACTGTACATGCACAGCATGGAACACCAGCTACCACAAACACAAGCAGTATGGCACAGTACAGGCTAGCACGTGCCAGGAAACAAGGCATCAGTTGACGCATTTGAAGTAAATGATAGCTTAAGTCTTAGGAGAAGATAGAACAACATCATAACTGTCAGAGCAATTTTCCACATCAGTAGTTTAACACCTGAACTATTGCTTATTTTTGCAACTGAACTATTCCCAGTTTCTATCTGTTCTACTCTGAATCAACATCGGTTCTGAGATGTGGCATAAACAGTGTTTACCTGAAAGAGCCAAACGTACCACCGAGGTAGAGACTTAATGAGGAAACAGTGGTTCCTTCCCCCACAGCCTCCCCCCAAAAAAGAAAAGAAGAGAAAAGGGTCAATTCATTTTCTGTAAACATCTGGGTTGTAAATAACTGTAGGCTTCATAGACAATATAACACTAGACCGCCTCTGACTTAAACTCATAAAGATTGAGTTAATAATTTTAATGCTACCATAATTTTCAGCTCTGCGTATGAATATAAACTTCTATAGTCTATTACCACCTATCTCAGGAATGTATCAGAGATTAGGTCTTCTACTTTTCACAGGAACAACTGGCTAAGCATCTTGTCAGGCATTTGTAAAGGTATTTCATAGTTCAATAGCAATGCACAAAGCAAGTTTGATTTTGAAATGGAAAAAAAGACAACTTATTTAATATACGAATTTTCCAGATTCAAAACAGTTTAATTATTTCCATGGCCTAAGAGAAATCAAAAACAAATTGTGAGGTGTCAAAGAATAATTTATTTCCAATGGTTAATTCTTAAAAAAGCCACAGGGAAAGAGACTCAGGATGTAGAAATCATAATGGAAGAGTGATTGCTGACTTCTATTCCTAGAAACTAAGAAAAATAAGGCTACAGCTGGCTGACAGAAGCAGGTACGTTCTGGCTGACCTACCATGAGGACTGTTGCTCACTCTGCAACTCTGAAAAGGCTCTTTCAGAATCTAATCAAACTACTGTTGTGGGAAAGATAAAGTTGGACTATAATTTTCTGGAAAATACTCTTTAAATGGTTCCAGTCACACTGTTCTACTTGAACTTTATTCAAGCTATTTTGATTCATAACTATTTTCATTTTCATGAAACTGTCCTTAAAGAAGCGCGTGAGTATGTTGTTCACACTACCAACTCTTCAGTGCCCAGTTACGGGTGGACACGCAGGAAGAAAAGCAGGCAGCGGGCAGCTGCCACCTAACCACAAAGCCCAGGCATGTAGCGGAGATCCACATCCCACAAGGGGCACAAGAGAATAAGAGCCCAGCCCCTAGCAAAAATACTAGTGGACACAAGGCAAAGAAAGCATCAGCTGCCACTCCAACCTCCAATAAAGAAATATTCCTGCAGAAGCGTAAAGCTTCCCACAGCTGCACTGGTTGGAACCCAGTATCTAGCTGTCTTCATTGCTGATACAGAAAACATGCTTACCCCGTGGCCTTGCAGCATGTAAATTCTGGCACAGAATCTTAAGGACGCTGAGCATCTATAGATTTGTTTGCAAAATATTATGCAAAAGAAATACAGCCATAATACTGGTAACATCAACTGGTTTTCTTTTACCTTACTAATAAGGAATGCAGTAGAGTATTGAAGATAGCAAGTCCGCACGTATGAACTATTTCTCTTTCTGACGTGGGTGGTAAGCCAAAAAGTTTTGGGCACCAGGCCAGCAGGAGGAAACAGGGACATAAAAAAAAAAACAATGAATGAGAGTAGAGATAATTGTAGCACTTATTTGGATTAGATGCAGATCACCAATGAACTGGTTTGCCACATGTTTTCTCCTAAGGGAAATCTGACTTTCCCAGCTTTAATTTAATCATGGGAAAAATATGTCAAGTATTGATTATAACTAGAAACTAAAGTCTTCTACAAGCATGTACACATTATCACTCAGACATGACCTGGAAGAAATCCTCTGCCTTTCTTCATCCAGATTCCCACTTCTTCTAACAGATTGTCTTATACAGAACAACATGTTCAAACTTGTAAACGTCACTTGGGGTGATGAAAAAGTCCAGGAGGGAATTTGTTAAAACTATTAAATTTATGTTGCTTGTGATGCTAAGCACAACTAAAAGACACGTCTTCTGACTATGAAAGCAGAATACAACGAAGCCTCTGAGGAAGTACGGTATATCAACATTGATTTCAATTTATTGCAGTTTGAAATACTATCCCAGTCAAGTCTAAAAGTAGGAGAATTTGGCAGAAACACTTGTGAAAATCCTAAAATGGTGCTGTTTGTTCATGACCCTTAAGAAATAAAAGAAAAAGTGACACACATCTACAATGCGTTGGATTGCAAAGCAGGAACAGGAAATTAACGGATGGAAGATTTCTAAAAATGACCCTCTGCCACTTCCTCCATACCTGCTCACCCCAGGCCACACTCTCTGCCTTTTAGTCTTTTGTCTGTCCCAGATCACATCCGTGTCACGTTTTGAAACTCGTCAGCATTAGAGAAAATAGTATGTAGTCTCACTTCCCTGAGAAAGTTCACAAGATTTCAAAACTTTCCCATTCCACTTTGAAATTAATTCAGACCTTTTAAGAGGAGAAGTAATAGTGAATGCCTTTGCCGCACACCTATGTTATATTAGTGTATATATTATATAATAGCCCCTAAACTCATTTAGAGAGGCAGAAGCTCAAAACCCTGACCTGAATCCAGAACAGGCATTTGAACCTGAGCCAGTTCCCTTCCAAATGTTGGCAATTTGGGATGAATAGCCTTCCTCCTTTTGACCAGAAATTCACCCTTGTCAAAAACAGTATGCATGCTCTGACAAAAAGATAGCTTCATGTATTGACATCATCTGATTACGAAAACATTACCAATTGCCTGTACTAATTTCTCGTTATGATCAGCCATCTTTCATCTCTGCATCCCTGATCAGACCTCTGCTGTTCTCAGTGTGACACACCCAGGTGTGTACATTCCCACAGAAACCCACGGAGCAGAATTCATTCGTCCTCTGCACGAGTTGCCTGAGATCTCTCTGACAAAACAGTTAATAAAAGTCCCTTGCTTTCTTCCTATCTGTTTTTCATTGATCAGTGTCCTTCTGGGGTACAAACCTCATACAACTATAGGTTCTCTCGTGTAAAACTAGTCTGCTTACATTTATTTTCAAATATAGAAACATTTTCAGGATATTGTTTCACTTTGCAGGTCATATCATATGAAATTTTTTTTGCTTTATTGGTATCCCTATATATCTGCAAGTCACAAGACTCTCATACCAAATGCAAAGAAAAACCAACCATGTTTCCAGAACCTTGTTCTGCAGAACAAAATGCCGATGTGTGTTATCTCCTTGCTTCACTGAAGACATTCAACAGCTTAACAGTTCTAGTTAGACTAAATCTAACTTTACACAGTCTGTTTTAATACATAAGGGATTAACAGCATTATACCTAAACGTGTAGTTGGAAAATGTGATCTCTGCATTCAGTAGGTGATGCCTGCCAAGCCTCATCAACAGCAAAAAGGTAGTAAGAGAGCCAGCTTCAGCTAATACTTGGGTTGCAAATATAAACAGACAGAAAAGTTTATGAACCCATGGACTACAGCTGAAGGCTCCCTCTCTGCTGATTTCACTTCTTTCATCGCACACAACCTGTGCATCTCTCATTTTGACCCATTTCAGAAATCTAAGAAGTCTTTGTATCTTTTTCTTGTTTCCTGGGCCAGAAACTCTACTGTCATCAACCTGCACAATTTGCTGTTACATTTCCTCCCCGGTGCATTATTCTACTACATGGGATCTACACTTCTGCTTGCTCCCGTTACGCCCAGCCACACTGGTTCTTTGAAGAGCTATACTGAGCTTCTGTTTACGATATTCTCCTCTTTCTCCAAATCAAAACATAATCTACATAGTCCTAAGACGCTCTTTATTATCCAAGTTTGTTGTATTTTCTTACCAAACACACTGGATATCAAAACCAGCCCCAAAGCATTGTCCCAAAGATACAAATCAACCAGCTGCCACAGTCATATATTCTGATTTTACACAGACATGTGCTTGCTGGAAACCTCCTGAATAACAAACATTTTTCCTCCAACCACTCCAGTCACCTACATGAGGAAGAATAGAGAAAGTTCCTGAATATTCTGCCCATGTTTTTGTTGCGAGTTCCTAAGTAATGACATTGTTAGAGCATTTAATGTTACAGCTTCATTGCTCCTCTAGCACCTGTCCAGCCAACGCCTGACAGAAGAAGATAAATATATTTATAATACACAGCAAAGTGAATAACAAAGAGTTTATATAGTTGTCTCTGACAAAACTGACAAGTCGTAGCTGGCAGCTTTAATCAGCTCCCAGCTGAGCCTGGGAAATTGGAGGGAACAGAGTGCTGACCTTTCTGATGAATTTCTGAAGGAAGGTTAAAGTTTTGTTTACTTTTTTAATGGGAAGAGGTATCGAGTTCTAAGACCTTTGGATAAAAGGAGGATTCCTGCACCGGAGCACTGTACACCATATTTAACAAAGTAATTATGGGTGTATCTAAAACTGATTTTTTCAAATAAAGCGGTATGGCCTAATGTTACATAGGTGAAAATGCCAAGAAGGTTTAATGCCACAAATCACTGTCAGATGCTGAAAATGCACCAGATATGATTTTCATGTCTTCAATGTGAAAAATGCAGCAAATGCAGTTTAAATTTAATTTTTACAGGTCAGTGGTTCTTAAAACCACTAGTTTTCTTTTTTTTTTTTTTTTTGCAGTAAGTATTCAGCTTCTACTTGTTTTGTATTGGAACTGTGATTTTTCATGTGCATTTGCTTCACTAGTACCAAGGAGACAAATGCAAGTAACGACTAATGATTTGATCAGATATTTCAAAGTAAGCAATAATTTATTATTTTGCAGTAGGTATAAAATACGTGGCATTGGTTTAAAAACTACTGAACCTCTACTGTCTTAAAATTCCAATTCTTAAAAATCCAACAGCACTTTTCCAGAAGTTTCACCTTATGGTTTACACCCCCCTGCAGCCGCTACCCAAACTGACACCACAGGGGACTTCATTTTTCTAAAAAGCTAAAACTGTTTTCTGATTAGCAGTATCATATCACAAACATATCTGCTCATGTTGCTAGCTCAAGTGTCTGCTCCACATGAATGGCTGATACAGAGACCTCGCAAGAATTCAGAAAAGCTGGTGACTTGTAAATCAATACCAGTGGGAGTTTTGCAGTAAACAAACTGCACACCTTTTGCTTTTTTTATAATCTAATTTAACGATCACTTTCTATCCACTAACTTTTTAAAAAAAATGAACCCATAGCTTTAAATCATCGCCACACACACACTCACGCACGCCCAAAGTTGTTTGCTGAACTAGTCACAACATAAGCACTGTACCATTTCTGAAACAACACTGAAGGAACTTAAGTATTGATTTTTGCCAGAATAATATAGGATACCCCTGAATGTCCATCAAAAACACTTGCACCAGTAAAGTAATTCCATGTTCTAGTTCATTTTTTACTTTCCTGACAGTTCTACTTCAACAACTTCAACTTGGTATCGATGGCAGACATAGAAATTTGGTTATAGGTCTGGGCCATCCAACTTATGAACATTATATATATACACATATAATGTATATACGTGAACATGAGCGCGATATAACCAGTTCCTTCTGATTGACATCAGTGGAATTGTTCAACTGGACCATTTTTTTTCTGGGAAGATGACAAAGAACCTCGCTGTCATAGCAGCGTTTCCATGACTGTCATCATGGAGAGGCGCCGACTACAATTGCATCTTTACTATTCTGACCTATTTGGTTAAGAAGTATTTCAGAGACATATGCTTTAACGGCAAGGAAAAATTGTTCACACTCCCCTTGTGAGATAAGGCTGTGCTGCATTCTTACAGAGAAGTGATATGAGGATCAGGAGGTAACAGCACATGTAACCAAAGCACAATTCCTGCAGGTCTCGGAGAAAGGCCCCGTTTCCTCAGCAGCAGAAAACAGCAAGTGAATTATATCCCTACCATACACATGAGACAACCTACACACTGCTAAAAAGTTTTTATAAATTGTGATGGATGATAATTCTGTAGCTGCTTCCATCCACTCCTGCACGCTAGTACAGGATCAGCTCAAGAAATTAAGGGGGAACATAAAAGTTGCATTCACAAAAAAATAGATGTTTGTACTGTTACAAAATTCATATGTTACCATTGCAGATCTATATTCTCATTTAGCTGAATTCCACTCATGAAAATATACAAACAGTATTATTAATATAATTGTGGCATATCATTCAAAACCATTTCCACTACTTAAAGCATAATAAAAATCAACAAGTTGATTTTACACCAATAAATCTCCTAGAGTATGCATCAGAAATTATTTATATATGTATATATAATAGCCATATATCATATATACAATCAATATATAAATATTAAGATTCTGCTTATGGTTGGAAGAATCCACATCCTGATATAGACATTCAGGAGAATCGGAGCTTTTCTTAAGCTGATAAAACTCACCATATTGTCACTATCACTGCTGTTTCAGAGTACCTGTGAAATTGAAAATATTACAGGAATATAAGGAGATTAAAAACTGCTACATTTAGTCAAAACAGCAGTCCAAGGAGTTCAGATTCCTTACTATTTACATGCTAGAGGCATGCAAGAGATCCTTGACTACCAAACAGTGGAAATTTTTTACCATTTATGCGAATGCCTTATTTTTCATTTGAATGATGCCAAATGCTTGACCTCTGAGATATTGTGCAGTGCTGTTTCACATCTTCCCTTGTCACCTCTGTGTAACTTAAATTTCACTGGAATTATAAGACAAACTGATCTGAATGTTTGAGCCACATACTCCCAACTGCTCATCATTTATTATATAAATTTATTACCCGTTTCTATTCTAAGGTAAAGAATTTCTAGACCTTCAACTATGTAAAAAGAGAGTTTTGCTACATTTCAAAGCACTCCTGTCACATCTGTAAAACTCATCCGGCTGCTACAGCAGCGTCATTTCAAAACCTTCTTTGAAAAATAAATTTAAAATATTTCTAAAATAAACTGTGTTGCTCAAAATTCATTCAAAATCAGAGAGTCCTTTGCATTTAACTGGACTTTTAAAAGTGCTAGATCTGCTCCTAAGTCAGAGAATCAGATTATATCCTTCTTACTTGCCTAAGAATGCGAGCAGATTTCCTGGATTGTTTCAAAGCCTCAGCAGAATGACACTGGTTCACTTCAACTAAGGACCTGAATCCAAGTGACTTACATTGCAAGCAATGCTCTTGGAAAAGCTCTACTGCTGTAGTCACAGAACAATCTCATGCTTTATTACAATATTTTCACCAGCTTCAGATTGGAATAACCTCACTGACTGGAGGAGAGCTCCTTGGTTAGTGAAATCAGAATCAGCTTCCCGAATCTGAATGTATGATGTATAGGTCACCTCATTTTTTGCATGGAGAGCATATTATATATATCACTCTAGTGGCAGACTCAGGGAACAAAAGCAGTAAAATATTTCCTCAGGGTAAAATATAGCTCCCAGGAGTCATAAAGCCTGAAGCAAAAGGTTATTTTACCCAAGACATATGCTGTATGTTTTATTATTCTGGGGGGGAACGCAGTGGTGTTGTTCTAATACGCTGGTATTCCAAAAGCTGAGATTTCATCCTACCTGCCCTTTGCAGACCTTGGAAGCAAAACTTCCTTAATGACACTGATGGGCAGAAAGGGAAGTGAAACAGATAAGTCCGGACGCCAGTGCAGAACCTTTTCATATTTAGTGAAGCACAGTGAAGAATGATGGGTGTAGATAATTACCTGCAATTTATATCCAAGACAGTCTTTTAGACAAAACACTACATAACATTTTAAAAGTCCAAGGTGAGATTCTGGGTGGTAGTTATTAACGGTAGGCAAAGCAGTCACTAGCCTAGACCTTTGGGGAGTGGACAGACAAGCGCTGGTCAGTATTTCAGGGTTATCTGTGTCAATGCGAGATGGGGATGACTGCCTTTTAGTACAGGCTCCAGCCTTCCTCAAGACAGCTAACAAAAGCCTTTCTGCTTGAAGATCACAAACAGCAAGGAAGGAGAAGGATCACACAGGATTAATAGATAAGAAATAAAAAAAAAGATTAAGAAAAAGAATATTGAAATGGAATACTAGTGGAAATTTTTCAAAAAGATGATCTACAAAATGGGTGGAAAGTTTATATAAAATAAGCAGCACAGTCACCAAGACAAAACAGTAAAGCAGCAGCCCACACTGTCCACAGCAAGTCCAACAGGATAATGTTTTTCTATTGTCTAAAACTTATATTTCGAAGGACACTCAGAATCGCAGCTGAGCTGATTATCCACAGCACCAGGTACTGCATAGGTATGCATGAACAGAGGCTTATATCTATTACTTTTCCAGTAAAAAAAAAAAAAAGCCATTGAAATACTGCTACATTCTCTTATTTGAACTAAATGAGTTTTGACATTTGTATCTGAAATACTGCTACATTCTCTTATTTGAACTAAACTTAATGAGTTTTGACATTTGTATTTGTGCTCCCATACTTTGTAGCAGAATTTGTTTACAGGAAATATGCTGATACTTTGGAAGAAAAGCCTGAAGAATGGAGTTGAATGGATAGGCAAGCCTGACTCGTTACAGCTGGGCTACCCAAGCAGGAGCACAGGATTTATGGCACCTGTGGCAGAGCACTTTCAAACAGTCCTGTTGATTTCAAGCTTCAGGAGGCTAAGAGGGAAGGCATTTACGGGCACAGTTCAGCACTGATGTACATACACTCACCAAATACTATAGCCATAACAGATCCCAAGGCATGGAGTGGTGCATTTGGCTCATCAAAGTAAAGAGGAAGGATCCAAACACTATAATAGCATTTTCCTCTCTGGGGAACTTAACAAAAAAAAAAAAAACAGTTAGGGCAGAGGAGGAAATAACGGCCCAAATATTTCAACCTTGGAAGTGTCCTATTAATGTATTTCCAACTTCTCTTTGTAGGGAACGACTTGCATACAAATCCAATTGAAGTAGACTTAACAGCTTATGAACATGGATACAGAGGTGTTTTTCCCTCTTTTTGAACAAAAGTAATGAAAGGACTAAACTTTGAGAGGTTTCTTTTTTTCTTTTGTAAACAGAGATTTACTCACTGGAGAGCTTCTGATAGAGTCACTAGGATCCTCAACTGCAGAAATTACAATCTAGGTAGCAACAGAAAAGCAAGGACTTGAATGCTGAGGCAGGAAATCATACAGGTTTACAGAAGCTGAAGGATGGAAGAATTTGATACAACACTTAAGGAGAGATGACCTAGGGTATAGTCCAGGTGAGGAGGCTTATTCAGGATGAATTGCATTCATATCTTCTCTTGCCTTACCCACTAATAGTCCTCATTCCTGGATGCCGTACGTGACAAACGATACCCATGCCTTAGGGGAAGATGCTGAAGTCAGAGAAGATTCTGAACTGAGAGGCTCAGATCCTGTTTTCAGCCAGACCACAATCAGTAGACTTATTCCTGCTTCATTATTATTTATATGGTGTAGTGCACAAGACTGAGGGAGGGAGGGATGGAGAACTCCCGTGCTATGCAGTAGGCACAAGCACAGAAAATTCTTCTTTGTCCAATTAATACCAGCATGCCTTACTTCAAATGACTAACTCTGTGTTTACACCTACCGACAGATTAGAGATAAAGGTCTATCTGCACTGGTGATTTTAATAAGATCACTCTGTTCTCCTTTGTCCAGTCCCAAGGAATGAGAATTTTAGTCGGGGGGGAGAAAAAGGAAAAAAAAAAAAGCAGGACCAGGTTGCACAGCTCAGATGCTTTTTCAGCTTGTTATATCCTCTTTTCAATAGCCATGAGCAACTGAGGGCAACTCAATGCCACAGAAACAAGAACACTGGTCTCCTATATGTGTTCTTGTGAATATGAAGCACTGAAAGCAAGGACATCTTCAGCTCTCAGTGAGAGCACTTTTTTGTTGAAATATCATTCCTCGCTGTTTGGAATGAAACCCATTATTACCAATTAACCTGCTGTGAACCCATATCACTGGCTGAATTGAGCATAATTATTCATCCATAGTAATAGCTAAAGTAAATTCTGGCAATCTCGGCTAACATTGACTTCTCCTTTGGGAAAATTTTCAAAGATGCCATGTCCTTGGTTATGTTTTTAAAACCTTTTTTTGTGTTAAGCTGCAACTGAAAATGTATCGTTATGACTCATTTCTTCTTGTTTTGTAATGTTGTTTTCTTTCTTCTTGCACAAACATCTATAACTAACTCTATTATCAACTGAAAAGTTACCTCCACATATTCAGAAACCTGATTTTTCTTAAACAAAGTTTTAGCATCAGTAGCCCATGCAGGTTGTCTAAAAATAAATTTTTAAATTAGTTGTTACTTTTCATAGCTTTTTAACCACACAGTCTGATGAACCACAGCCCTGTGAGCAAATGCAGGCATAAATCTTGGTTTGAATTTATTTCAGGATGTCAAATGTAATTTACTAAGAGAACGTCTGCCAAAAAAGAATCCAGAGGCAAACCTACGTTGTCATCTTAAATTAAGTGTGGTTCCTTTTTGTTAATCTTTCTACATAAAAGGTTGTAAAGTAGTGCATTAAAGATGCAGCAATCCTCTTTCCTAATAAAAAGGCAGAGGTGGAAAAACAGAATAAAGACAGAACGTTTGTCTAGCTGAGGGAACATGTGCTCAAGACAATTAAGTAAATGCTCACTTGCTCTCTGAAAACTGCAGTTTCTGTTTATTCTGAGGCCACATGCAATGTACGAAATGAACAACGTGAGCATTGAAGAGAAAGAATAGCAAAACATCTGCATTAGCTTAGCATTATTTTTTTGCAAGGCAAAGAGAGTTACTCAGAAGGGCACGTAATACCTACTGTGATAGCCCAGCTGGCTGCTGGATATGTCATGTCCCCTCCAGACTGCACTGGAACTATGGAAGCAATTTCATTAATGACAGGCTGGACTCCGGCTCTCACTGAAGAACCATTTTACTTTCATAGTCAAGAAACTCTGAATTATTAAACCATACCAAAACCTTTGCACCGGTACCCCTCCTTTCATCACAATAAGGCTGTTCTTGCCTTCAGGGCCCGAATCACGCATTACTGCTTTTTTTTTTTTTTTTCTTCTTTTCCGTGTGTTACTATCTCCTCCACATCATTTATGTCCCAGTTGTTCACCTTAACCATCGGCACCTCTTCAGATTTTCTTCATACCCTTCCTAAAACTGTCAAAACTGATTTACATAGTTAGTACCTTTCAGATCTTTCAGAAAGTCTTCTACCACAGCTCCTTTACAATTTTAAGGCTAAGGCAACCTGTAGTAGCAAAGAAAAGCTCCTGGCGTAAACCTGGAGCAAGAAGCACCATGACAAATGGCCCAACCGATATTTGAAAAGTGAAAAACAAGTAGTGTGTGCAAGGAAACACAAGCATTTCAGCCATAGGTTTCATTGTCAATGTAGGACAGAGCTACAGCATTACTAAGAGTTTGTGTCAGCTATTTGGGGATTCTCAAAACAGCACCAGCTTCACTTGCCACCAATTGATCTGTTTGTGTGTTCTAGGGCCTAAACATTTCTGTGGAGTACAGTAATGCTGGGAACTGATTGTGTACTTTAACAACCAAAATTGGCCACTCCACAAAATTCACACACACCTTAAAACTTTAGGTGAGTAAAATATTCCACATGTGGCTGATCACCACCCGAGCTATACAGGTATTTCACCTCCCTGGTTTACCATTTTGTTTTCTAACAGTCAGCTTTATTCTACATTTATACAACAGTGAGCATTCAACATAGCAACACCAGTAGACATATTAATACATATGAACTTAAAAACCACAAATCAGTTTGACAGCCCTGCTGGCTAATACATTACCATGCCCCATTGCATTCAGATGATACAAACTTAAATGGAAATAATTATACTCTAAACTAGGTGACTAAATATTATTTAATGCAATGTTCCTACAATAATGCCACTTTGGTACAGATGAGGATTTGTGACTTTTTGTTAGCCCATCAATTAAACATATTGTTTTTCACAAAAAAAGGTAGAAGAAAGGCTTGCTGGATTAACGTGTACTGTATTTTCCTTTAGGTCTGGATCCTGCACCTTAGTACACTTAATTTTTTCCTGTGAAAGTGAAAACCCCGTTTAAGCACACCTCCCACACAACAACTCCCCCCAAAACGCTCTCTGCCCTCTAAACTAACCCTGAGTGCCCATTTTCAAATGTAGAATTTAGGGACAGCATACAAAAAGGCAGCATGGATGGCCTGCAGCAATGCCATCACTGGCCATGCAAATTGGGTATGTGCATGGACAGTTAAAACCTAATTAATCTGCAAGCACGTACACCTCACCTGCATGTACCACCCAGGTAAGTTTGTATACAATTGGGCTAGGAAGCTCCCTTATGGGTTTGTAAAGCCTGCCTTTCTCTGTGCCCAGCTCTCAGATTTGAAACTGATCTAGGAATTCCTGGGGACTGAAGACACTTCTAACAGGAGGGTGAAAGGTAATTAAGAAAAAACAAGCTTCCTGTCATTTGACTTCTATTTCCTATACAGAGGTCCATACCTAAACATGAAAATGTCCAGGAGTCACAAACTGAGCTCAGGAATGCAGATTTGTTAAAGCTTCTACCTGCAAAGCCCAACTTTCTAGCTGAAATTCATGAAATGGGCATTTTCAGGTCCACAGGTCACTCTTGTGGCCTTTAATATGACTGTCAGACATACTCCTCTGCTGTTCAAGCACCTCATTCCTCTGAGTAGGAGTTAGGGCCTCTGTTTTTGGAGACAAGACCTTTCTTTGTCCCTTCCATGGACAGAATTTTCACCAACAATTTCATCAGTCACTGGAGAAAAATGAGTGTCATACAAGAGACTCTTCTATGTCCGGTAGTCTAAATGCTGGGGCTAAGCAAGTTAGAAGCACAGGCACTCTGGTTTTAGTCAGATTTATATGCATCTCTGCTATACCCTTGGCACTTTGCATAGATTAAAAGACAATATTCTGCACAACCAATTAAGATCTTATCATATTAATTGAACTGCCATTATAACATTACCACAAGCCATCTAAGTAATCACTATATGATAACTCCTTATAAACCAGTTCATTGACCTACCAGATGCCTGCAGAAAAGGTAGGTTTGGCAGTATGCCTTGAAAGCTTAGAATCTGACAAATAATTCCTAAAACAAGGGACCTTTTCCATCTAAATGAAGCATCCAACTCAACTGTATATATTAGGTGAGGGGAAAACAGGCAGGTTTTTTCCTTTCTGAAAACGTTTTTGAAGGTTTAAATAATATCTAGACACTATAGAGAGGAAAAAAGAAAAAAACGAAGCTGTTACTCTTTGTATATACATAATTATCCATCACCTGAGATCAAGAGGAAGACTGCTTTTATAGGCCAAAGATCCAGGCTCTTATTTAGGATGAGGAAAAAAATCAGGTACAAGCCACAGATCTGAATTAGGGGTTTGATTCTTGATTCCTTCCGTTTGAGATGAGTGCTTTAGTCACTGGGTTAGTCTGCAATATTTTTTCCTCATGTTTTAACCATGCGTTCCAGGAAACAGCATTTTCCTGTTTCACCATTAATTCCCAATCAGCTATAACAAGCTGAAGACTTACCAACGTGATGTTAAACCTTCCCTCTTTTCTTCCCTTTACGTCCTCCAGTTGCAACGTACTTTTGGGCAAATGGATGTAATTGTTCCAAGCTACTTCTGCCTGTTTGTCTCAGACACCCTGAATGAAAGGGCCCTGTTTATAGGCTTTGAAAAGTGACAGCTGATTTCATGGGCCTAAAAGCTATCCAGTATAAAAGCAGAGGAGCCTTCTGAGAACAGGTCAGAGTACAGAAACTCAGGAGGAAGTACTGGGAAGGAAGAGATTTCCTTTGCCCAATAAAAACAGTAAGACAGCAGCATCAGCCACACAGTCCACCCTGATTTTGATATAATGTGAAGTTCTCTCTTGGAAGAAGAGAATTAGGAAAAAATATCCTGGTAGACAGAGCACCGAGCTGTTTACCCTCTACTTATCACAGAGACTTAGAGTCTAAGCCCGACAGTCTCAGGAACACTTTGGCATGCATCGACAGTTACCGCAGAGTATCATGCCATGTTGCAAGGTGGATTACAGGTGTAGCACAGCTCAGTAAGCAGACAGCTATTTTCTGCTGCTTGCAAAGAGTTATGCGCATTTCCAGCATCCCGTGGTGATCACTACTTGAATTTAATGGTAAAACCAAACACTGAGGATAATTGTGACAAGCCCTGCATACAATAGAGACATTCTTTGAAAGCATATATAAGTAACAGGTACCTTGATTCTGTGGGTATTCCCCACTGCGTCACATCAGAATGACACCAGGTGAAATACTTTATTTAATTACTGATTAGTGTACAGTCTTTTCATTTTTGGCATCACTAAATAATATTTTAAAAAATACAGAATGGTTTCAAACATACCCCAACTGATGGCTTGAAGGTTTCTAAAAGCTGTTTACAGTTGTCTGGCAACATACTGAGTCCCTGGGAATATTCGTGGAACTGAGACAATCTGAGTACTTAACACTTCCCAAGACTGCGAACCAGCAAATTTTCTGTCAAGATCCATTGCAGCAAATATGTCAGCAGCTTTCTTCAGTTTTACCTTAACCACACATACTAAATGCACAATCTTTTTTTTTTCCATGCTGAACCACTGATGTTACTAATTCGAATCTACAATGTTAATGTCCAACTAAAAGTCTTCAAGAAAGGTACCATCTGACTGGCATCATAACCAAGTATCTCTTGAATGTCATTGAGTGATAAGCAAGATGACCACAGCATTTGTCTCCACCCCAGCTTGGCGTCTGACTTTTCTATTATTCATAGAATGGCTCCTACCTGAATTTTCACTTATGCAGTACAAAATCTTAAGCTCTAGTCAAAAGCCGCTTAATTTACAATCTCAGGTCTGAGCCATTGATTTCAGGTCAAGTACTCCAGCTGAATAAGCCCCTCTATTACGAAAGTGACACACAGGAGACTTCACCAATAACAGATGGATAACACAAAGATCTATAAGGTCACAGTAATAATGCTATATATTGATGCAAATCTTGAGTTTCTCTGACATAACATAGATCAGGCTATGCAGATGACCTGTTCCTTCCTACCTTCTTCTAACGTAACAGCTTCTGCCTACATCTCTCCTCTTGTGTTCTGTTACTTCCCACTTTCCTTTTCCTAATCCTGGTTCTGCTGTTCTGCTCCCCAGCTTGCACAGTCAGCCTATTTAACTCATTATCCTCACAGAAAACAAGCCACTTTTTTTGTTTTCCCGGGACACGGTGTTTTCTCCGTGCTGTGTCACCTGTATCATCTACCTGCATGCAACAGCTCCTGTACACCAACCCTGCAACGCACAAGGACATCCTCGACATGAAAGCAGTGGAATTGATAGCAGAGTGAGGCAGGCCTCACATTTTTGGCTTGTTCACTACTGAGCACAGCATTGACACAGAAAGTGTTAATAATTACCTTAATAAAACACAGTTCTCAAAGAGTGTATAAATTAGAGAGACCCGAAATAAATATTAGATATTTCCTTTTCTTAATAAGTTACTGCCTGTTTTTTTTGAATAATTTGTGGTCAACTCTACCCACAGCTACAAACATACCCGCTGCACTGCCTCCAGCAATACATGCACCTCTGCGTGTCTCTTGAATACAGACTTCAATGTGAAAGAAGTTCTATTAAGACTCCAAGTTCATAAACTTGAAAAAATACCTTTTTTTGCTTAATATGTGCACATGGTAAATCCAGTAGCACTGAGCAGAACACAACTATCATTTGTCTCAGCAGTTCAGCCTGTCACAGGCCATGACAAAGGAGCTCAGGAGGCATTTTTTTTTTGTTGGTATTTGTTTGTTTGTTTGTTTTTTTTAACAAGCAGTGAGAAAACCTCAAGACTGAAAGAAAAATCACAGACTTCACAAGGTTTACCATGTTTTTCCTGAAAAAAGGTAAACATTTTTTCCGGAATAATTCTCTCTCAACCCGCACCACTGATAGGAGGCAAGCTTGATACAAGAAAAAGTTCAACATGTAGCTGAAATGGAAAGACCATTAGCACATTATGAGAATTGTAAGAAAATTTAAGCTGGGTAGTCCCTAGAAGACAACATAATACTTGTAAATCCTACAATATACGTTACAGGCAACAGCTAAATTCCAGCAAGGTTTGTATTTCACTTTGTGCAGTGTCCCCTTTTACATAATGCATGCTGTCAGCAATCATTCTCTGTTTAATATGCATAGCAATTCTTCTTCTGTGTCACTTACTCAATAATTTGCCCCTTTCTACCAAAGAGAAGGAATGTGAAGTCCTAATCTTGCTCTGGGTAGTGCAGGCAGGGAGGTGGGTGCCAAGCAAATGCGTCCTCTCCTGCAGAAACCCAGGCAAGCAGAACGCCCACAGAAGATGATAGTGGTCTGCACTGGCTGCCAGTAGGAGTACATTTGCAAGGGAATGAGCCACATCTAAAGCTGGTTGTCACCGCCATCAGAGTTATGATACACTCATTACCCTTTACTTGCCTAAAAGTCTGCATGATACATAAGCACAATTTTCTTCAGCTCCTCAACGTCTCAATACAGCACCTAGCTACAGACAGGAACTGATGCAGGAAATTTTTTTCTTTCTTTGTAGCTACAAAACCCACTGTAAATACTGCCTGACTGAAAAATCAGCTGCGATTCAATTAGATACTAAAATACATGTCAAAGTACAAGCTCTTTAGTAGAATCAACAAACCCACTTTAAGTCAGACATGTAGCATGACAGCTGAATCCAGCCCAAAAGCAGAAATTCTATTTCAGTTCTGAAGGTCGTGGCCATTTCAGTGGTACACTGCATTTCCTACTTTGCTTTTACAGCTGATATTTCGGTTTATTTTTGTTAAAAAAAAAGAAAAAGTTATGATACTGGGGACTTACGAGCGGAGTTTTTATTTCAAAAGCCAGGATGCCACCAAAAAGAACATGGATTTTTCAGTTTGAATAATCTTTCCTTTAGGAGGAAGAGATTTAACATAAAAAATACCATCCAACTCTTCTATCTGAACACAGCAGATATTAGTAAACATTATTGCGCCAGTAAGCTAATACTTGTGAAGATAATGCATAAAAAGTTTCAAAGCTTTACCTCAGGACTGTAGGAAGCAAGAGATAACTGCAGCACAGAAAAAAAAAAAAAAAAAAACAACCCCACAGCTATTGAGCTTGATATTTCTCTTCCTAAGAACAGCCACGATGGAATTTTACCCTTCCCCTTCTTAATTTTTTACTCTCATAAATCAAAAAAGTCTTACATTAAAAAAATTGGCAAGCAATCAGTCAGAGCAGACTAATTGCTTTTGCTATTTAAAAAGAACCTAATTTTAAATGGCTAAAGTGTTGTGGTTTAAAGTAGCTATTGTACATGTACATTAATTAATTTCCTAAGAATTTTTATTACAGCTCCATGACACAGTCTAATTATCTGATAATGCTTTTTCCCATGTATATGGGAACGACATTGCTACAGCATGTACTTCAATTGTACTCAAAGAGCCTGCAAAGTGTGAAACCAAAGGACTCAAGGTCCGTCTACTCTGCTAAGTAACAGGTCAGGGAGCCCTACTGCAAAATCTTTTCATTCCAAAGCGATACAAGAGATAATCTGCCAAACATCATTGTCTGCCTTATCAATTTTTCATACTCTTTCAAAGACACAGAGAAAAAGCGAGAGAAAGCATGTGCACAGGATTTCATTAAATGTTTCCCCCCTTCTTGAACGAAACGTGTAAATACCGCTTTCTTAAACTGGTCAGCACAAAGAATGCAAGCAGTGCTGGGTGGCAGTCCCTTTACCCTCTGCTTTCCTATCTTTCTAATACTTAAAATGCTTTTTTTTGGTATGTCTAAACTCCACATCACTGGAGGGATGTTCTGTCAGGTTGTTCTCAAATTCAGGTCTAGTGGCTGGCTCTGTAACTTGTTACAACCAGGGCATGGGGCACACCAACTTTCCTTCCCAAAATCCTGGAGTAGTTTTCAGAAGCTGAAGAATAAGTCTCATGAGTAGGAGAAACAAAGAACACAAAAATGTAGCCTGGTCCCCAGAAAGTACCAGGAATCTGCTTGCTGATAAAGTCACTGCAACTGGTCAGTGAAAGCTTGGATCTCAACTACAGCAAAGGCAATGGGGAACCCAGCAAAATGAATGATAACTATAGGTCTCAGGAAAAAATAACTTTGTATGTTTTTCTTAAATTTCATTCTGTTTAGGGAAAACTCCTGTGAACTCAAATCTTGGCAATGACTTAGACTAACTTCAAATTAATTTAGACTAAATACACTAGATAACAGTAGTGGAAGGATTCCCTGTTAAAGGAACAGTAATTACTACAGTCATAGGTATGCATCTGCGCAGGTGTCAGCGGAGAACAGCTACCAAATAATACAAGTCCAGTCTCACCTCAGACTGCATGTAGCTTGCCTCATGTTAAATCATATACTGAGAGACTCAACATGGAAAATATGATCTACTTGCTTTACTCTAGAAACCAAGCCACAAATGAACATACCACTGTTGGCCTAAGCACTACAGAGGCTGCTTCACTGAGTTTGTGTGGGTACAAATCAAACAAAATACCGCACAGCATATGGAACATAACCTGGGGGAGGGAAAGCTGGAGAGACAGCAAACTAATTTGTAAAGTCTAATCTGTGTTTGATGTATACAAGTAACTCCTATTAATGTGAAATCAAGTAATATCACACCAAAAAGAGACTACGCTCCAAAAGTGGCTAGCTGCTGCCCACTACAACCCACTCCTCTGCAGTGTCTGCTGTACGTTCTGCAGTAGCACAACCTTCTGCTAGCTGCTTCTGCTGAATTTAACTAGCTAAGCTTGTGCCAAAGACTGGTTTCAGGGTGAGCGTGGCATTGTTGCTAGGTGAGGAATACACATAAATATTCAGACAAGTTTTGAGCTTGGTTCTTGGGCTTCTCGGCCCTAACTTCCAGCTTAAAGAAACTTTGAACCCAGCAGACAGGTCAACAAATCATATCCCCAGTCCAGCAGCGTAAGACCACTTCTCACATTCTTGAATCCCTACCTTCTCCCAGCAACCAGCACCAGGAGGCATCTGGACACCACTTTGCTCTCTGCAGCTGTCACTAAGCAGCAATGAGGCTACAGTTATATATTGCAGGGATCCGGATGTCATTACAGCCTCTTGAAGAAGATGCACACGTGTGAGTATACACACTCAAACCCAGTTCCCTGATTCAATGATACTGGTTAAACAATAATTGCAAAGTTAAGGTGCAAACTTTCCAGACACCAAACATCCCTCGAGAAATTCTTGGGAGATTAAAGCAGGTCAGTTACTTTGCCAGAGTGGGATGTAAAACACAGAAAGAAAAAGGGACATGGGCTGTGCAGCATTTCTATACGTAATCTTTCTGTTTCCTTGTGCAATGTGTGCATGTGCCCTCTCTGGCAGAGAAAAGGCTATAGACTGAAAATGTGAGAGCAATAAAACATTGCAGCACTTTAGGGGAAACTGCAAGCAATTTCCATTCTATTGATCTTCTCGGGACATCAATGACACACTGAGTATATTTGGACAACTAAATTCTAGAGCATGTTGCATGAAGATGCTCTAGTTGAGCTCGTTTGACTGAGTGACTAAAATTTAATTACATTTATTATTGCGCTCTAAGATACAACAAGGGAATACACATTCACAGCTAAATAAGCATATCAATTCCCATACTTTGTAAATGTAGCATATAGATACAAAACTTTCTGGGATAAAAAGGTGCATTCTTCTTTAGTGGTTTATAAGATTAAAACTTCATTGTAAATTATTATCAAAACTATAGCATTACAAGATAAAATTTTAGCTAAGTTAGAATTCCCTTAATTGGAAAACCTCTAGTATTTGAGCACTTGACTCACGCAGCAACTTCAAATACTACACAACACTTTCCAAAATATTTCTCCAAAGAAGGAAATAGAAAAATTGGTATTTTAAAAAAATCATTATATACAAATAGGTTTTAATACTGTCTGTAATATGAAACTCCTGACAATTCAGATATTAATTTGCTTCTTTTCATAATGTACACTGCTGCTCAAGTAATTTTTGCTGACACCAAAGGTGCCAAGGAACTTTCATGCAAGTTATTTTGAATGAAGACAATTCTTACCTAGCCCCTTCACTTGCTTATAACTAAGGCAACATTGGCAGACATACTGGGTGCATCAGCAACATTTGACAATAGTGCCTGGGCTCCCTTGAGTGGAGAAATGTCATTATGGCACAGGAGAAAATCATTATCTGATCCATAAATGATTATCTGGTGGTGGGATTGTCACTGTTCACCACTGTTTGCAAAACCTGTCTTTTAAAATACTCCTGAAAAAAAGCCATTCTGCCCTTTAAAATATGAACCAGGAACGTGAATCAGCCTTTCTTGTATACGCACATCTTTGTTACCTACCTTCAAAGCATCAAGACTGTTCTGCTGCATCACAGATTACACCATTGGTCCCTCAGTCCTGTAAAACTTGCTTTCCAAAACACTGAGTGAACTATCAGTAAGCGCTGACTCATTTTTAACTTTCATTGTAAGACTTTGTTCCTACCTTGCTGTAAACAGATTAGTTCTATCTGACATTCTAGTTTTCAATCATACATTTTTAATAATTTTAGGAGAGCTCCTCTCTCCTGAAATCTGCTCTAAATATTTCTTTAATTCTTCAGATTCCTGAATATTAAGAATATTTTTTTCTATTTTTTTTTGTGAACTTCTTTGTTACTTTTTTGGCCATTACAGGGAGTTCCATATAAAGTACAGCAGCATCTTCCTATTCCATTTCTGCTCAAGACTGTACTGAGCATCCAAAACAGCATTTACATGCTCTTGAAAAGATGAGCAGAGTCCTTTTCTTTCTTCTCTGGCACAAATGTATGTGCATACCAGTTCTGCTCTTCCACTACTGTTATAATACTTTTCAGACAACACACTTGTAATCAGGTACACAGGCAAGTGATGATTTCCAGGTATACCTAACATACCTCGTTTGGGGAGCATCTTGAATTCAAATTCCCTGTGTCCTGATCTCTCCAAGTATGGCAGGGTTTAGATAAGAATACATTAAAGATGATGTATGAACCAAGGTCCAAATCTTTCAATAAGAATCGTTCAAGATGAGTGAGCTATTTAAATAGATTATTTTATAGAAGAAAAGACTTAATGCTGTGTTATCATAAATCTATTTTTCCATGGCAGAGACACTGTAATTTAATAATAATATTGTTTAGCTTCTAAAGGTATAAGGTACAACTTGTCTCCTTTCAGATCTATATGGACAGATATCTTCTCTACCTCAAGGAATATGCCATGCAGTTCAGGTAAGTATGGTATAGAAAAAAGCAGAATACTAAGCAGCAAACTGTGAAGGAAGTGCATTTTACTAAGAAAAGGATAAAATAAATGGCCAGAAGGTACTTGACATGACAAGTAACAGGCACTTACTCCAAGTAAGTGGTGTGACTTTTGTAGTAATGCTATGTGAACATTAAATCAGTTGGCAGAACAAAATCTTACTGATTAGGACTGGCCTTAAAGAAAAGGCTCATTTTTGCCATTTTTTATTATCCATCGCTGAAGACAGTCTAGCATATGCTTTAAGCTAACATACAGGCATACTCAAATACCTAATATAGCATGGTACGGAAAGACTCCTCGGAGTCTCCATGGTGGGAATGACACATCCTGGAAGAATGTTTTCACACTGTGAAGAAACAAAGAGGCAGAATTTCACTCAGCACAAGTTGCTTTCAAGACTTCCTCAACTGCCATTCGCTGTCTAATTGCTGGAATACAGGTAGACAAACGGAATGAGTAAGTGTCTTTATCTGCTCGACTGCAAAACTAAACCTACCTAAAGCAACCAGCTAAGCTGTCCAACTTTTTGTAGAGTTAATATTAAATTAACACTAAATGAGTATTAATTTATTCAGTTCTGCTCAATGAAGACAGTGTCTTAGAGATAAGAGAAGTAATGATCAACTACTTTAACTACATCTAGAAAGAAAGTCTCTCTAAGGCCTGAAATAAGTGGAAAGCATCAGTTGATGGAAGCTGCACTGACAACCTTGTTCTTAAGCTATTTATCCAAATTGAGCCTCAAATGCCAGATTCAAGACCATTATTTTGGAAAGTTCATAAGGACATGGCCCAGTGTGAAAAGCAAGACTCATTTAGAGCTGATTGCTATGAAGAAGGGACAATAAGGGTACAAAGTGAAAAACACCTTAATCTCCGGGGATATCACATTACTCATGCTCTCAATTGTAACCCAGAGAAAGAGAATAAAGCTGTGGTCATCATTAACCCATGCAACTGTATGCTCTTTGCTCAATGTAAACCTGGGGGGGAAAAAAAACCCAAAAAACCGCAAGCCAAAAAACCCATAATTTTTTCTATTAAAAAGTACATTTTATTTCCCACTAAAATTTCACAATCTGAAATTAATCCTTCCTTACTTTATTCTGTTCTCTCATCTGAGGTCGTTATACGAGGTCTCATTAGCATGTTTGAACGGCCTGCACAGCACGAGCTCCATTGACAGTTGATTAGTGGAATTAGGTCTCTGACTGTACACTACTCGACCATCCCGAGTGTGGGAAGCATGTTCCTTTGTTCAGGAAATTTATCATTCTAATCAACTTGCCTGCTTTCTTTTCATTGCCTTTATGGACCAGCAAAATGAGCTATCATATTTTAAACCTAAATTATTCAAAACCTAGCTGTATTGCAACTTGCTAATCTTCTAAATAAAAATATTCATTAGATGCCCAATGAAAAAAAGTCATTGAACAGACTTTCACATGGGATTTGAAAAAAAAAAAAATATCTTATCACAATGTCAGATTTCACTATTTTTATTGCTCTTTGGTTGGTTGATTTTCTTTCCTGTTTCCTTCATAGCTTCTTTCATTCCTTTCAGGTAAACTTCCAGTGTGACAGATGGGAGAACTCTAGCCAGGAACTCAGTCAGCATAGGGCCCACAGTACCCAGTTTAGCTCAGAGCAGTAGGAAATCCTATTGTAGTTTTCTCTCCAGTCTTAGGAGGAAAAAAACCCCTAAAGCCTAGTCTTTCACATGTTTTCACACCGTCTACTTGTGTCAGCAGAATTCACTGCCGAGTAACTTTACAATCTGCAACTTTTTCTTAGCAAGTTTGGCTAACTGCCATTAAACAAAACGGTCACACATACATGAGAACTAACAGTAAATTGCTGAGAAGACAGTTGAGGATTAATGACTGAGAATACATTAGACTAATAATGCCCGTTTCAAGATTTAATCAGTGACTTTTTTTTTAATGGGGTATTGGACTGGAAAGCCCTCTCCACAGCACCATCCCAGGTTTCCAATGCTTAGAGGTGAAAAATACTAGATATTAGGGATTTTATCCAAACCCCATTGAGATCAAAGAAAATTTGGCCATTGATTCCAACTGGCTAGTGATCAAGCCTTTAAGGCAGTTTTTACACATAAGGGAAAGCAATACGCAAAAGGCAACACACTACCTGGACATTAGGGCTGATCCTCTTAAGACATGGAACACACATGCATGTCTTCCTACCTAAGGCATTCCAGAAAAAAAAAAAACAAACCAAGAAAGCTGTTCTCTTCAGTGGTCAATGCTAAAAGAGAAATTTCTCATTCCCTCCAGGTATAGGAAAAGGTCAAAGAATTGTAGAGGAAATAAGGCCCCACTGACTGATTCATTTTGCAGGACAAGATGCAGACAGCAGCTGCAGTAAATCTGCATTTCAGGCACTGCAGAGATGTGCTCCAGGTAATCCTTCATGCAGCCAGAGTCCAAAGTTAGGTCATGAATTTGCAGTCTCTGTTCCACGAGATCTGTGCAGCAGTCCACATGCTAATCCTACTATAAGCCTAAAACCAAAGCACATCCAAAACAAAGGTTTGCTCCAAACCTGAAGCTTGGCAATTTAGCTTTTCATACTGTGGCTCTAGATACAAGATGTTGAGGTGCATTTATCATCTCCATACATTTTTTCTTGGTCCTTTAATAACATGCATGTGTGGCTACTAGATCATCCTACTCAAAACAACCTTATGGTAAGTATTAGCAAAAGACCTGAGTCTCAAGAACCAGAGATAGACTTTGTCTTCAGAAGGAAGAGGAAGAAGTTCATGCCACTTCTTATACCTAGCCAGTGCTTTGGCAGGGTCCTCCTGGCTCCCTCTTTACTGTCACAGCCACTATTGAGTATGGTGCATTTAGGACCTGAAAAGAACTGAAGAAAGCTTGCCCCAAGATAATTCCCCGTCCACAAGGACAATCTTTTTCCTGCTCAGAGAATCTGTTTTAAGATATTGGCATTTGATTTAAATAAAACAAAAGCTGTTTGGGATTCATTGTTCTGTCTGCTGGGTAATGAACACCAACATGATAATTACATCAAAATGGATTGGTTTAAAAATGTCTAACTTAATTAATTTATTATAATACTTATAGAACAGTTTCAGACAAGGTCTAATGCACCAAGGATTAAATGTCATTCACATGCAATGCCTGGAGGATGGACACACCCATTTGCAAAGAACATTCCCTGTGCTAGTCAGTGAAGAGTATGTTTGTGAAGGATTCTTCCCTTCAGGCACTGATGTTGCTTCATGTGCCATGTGTGCTCAGCATTACAACTTGACATTGAATTCTCTTCTTAAAATACATGCGTATTAAAAACAATTCATCCAGACCAATTTTTTTTTTTTTTACAGTGTTTTAGACTTGTAATGTTGGAAAATCTTGAAAGAACCAGCAAATAGTTACTGTTCTTTGTCTCCTGCCAAGTTTACAAGGAAAATAGAAGTACACTTCAATAGGAGTGATGCAAACCCCAGATCACCCATCAGAGAGCAGTACTTCCTTTTTTGCCACCTTGCATTAACAAAGCAATAGTTTGCCACAATCCATGCTAGCAAAGTACAAGAAAGTGGAAGGGGATTTGTAATCTCAGTCATGCTGACTGGCATGTTTGGGGCATAAGGGAGGGGTGCTTTCTCCCATTCTTCATGAATATCCAAGTGCACCTGCACACGGGGGAGTCACAGGCAACCGTGAACGAAGGTGATTTCCTAGGAAGGGGATGGAACAAATAATCCTGGAAACTGCTTCCAAACATATGGAGGACAAGAAGGTGATCGGGAGTAGTCAGCATGGATTTATGAAGAGTAAATCATGCTTAATCAGCCTGATAGCATTCCGTGATGAGATGACTGACTTAATGCCCTGGAGGAGAACCGTGGCTGTTGTTTTTACCCCAACTTCAGTAAGGCTTCTGACACTGTCTTTCTCAGGATCCCGGCATGAAGAGTCCATCCTTGTAGATATTCAAAACCCAACTAGACAAGCTCCCGAGCAACCTGCTCTAGATGACCCTGGAAGGGGGTTGAACTAGATGATCTCATGAGGACCCTTCCAACCTCAACTGTTCTATAATTCTATAACATCTATTATGAATGGCTTATTTACATCCAGTCAGAAGGATGGATGAGATGACCTTTTGATGTCCTTTCAATCTCTACTGGCTATATCAATATCTGTATACAAAGCAGCATCCACAAAGAATATCATGAATCTTTTTTCCATTCCTTCCTTTTTGCCTAGACAAGGACCCATGATGTGTTCTAGGCATTAAATAGTTAAGAGAAGTAATAATAGTACTTAAGACTGCTACCCTAGATATACTCTTAAGTTTGTTCCCAAACTAAATCACTTTCTGATCCCTGCAGAGATGTCCTTCAGTAGTCTCCTTCCATTACCCTTAGCTAGCAAGAGTGATTTGTGGACCAATGTCTACTGCATTTTCCGGGCTTATGTCAGTTACCTCCAGTTGTGTGTGAAGTTCTCTCCAATTCTGAGCAGGAATTAGAACTAGCTGGCTATTATAGCAGACCATGGCCTTCACTTGAAGACTGCTGATGTTTGTATTTTTCAAATCACTCCAAACCGCAATTTTAAGCACAATTTGCTGGCTGAGGATACTTGAAGTGAGAAATAACTTCGTTAGATCTTTAACATTTAGAAAGTGCTAAACACTTATAATTTATGGCAATTTTAACATGGCTTGTACAGGAAAAAAGTGAGTTGCCAACCAAAAGATCCCAGCTGAGGAAATCCTTAGAACTCTTGCTACTTAGGCCAGATAGAAACAGGAGGTTCACAAAAGCAAAGCCGTCATCCTTCACTAGCCAGAGAGATGTCACAGCTCTCAGCTGCAAGGAGAAAGCTCCATACTCAAAAACCGAGCCTGTACTTAACCTTCTGCCTGTGAAACCAGTTCAGCGGACCTTGGCATGCAGACACAGCAACACTTGGCTTACGCTTTCATGCTCACATTAGCACGTTAGTCCCACTGCAACCTTTGAATGAACCACTGACATAAAGCCAGCCTAACAGTTTATGTAACTTCCAGGACAGAGAAAAATCTTTTAAGATTAAGGTAGGAATTAAAATGCAAACAAACAAACAAAAATACCCAGCAGCTTTGAGTTAAACATTTCAAGAATATTTCACTTGGTAACTGAAAAAAAATCAGGAATCAAAATCAACACATTTAGAGATTACATGAAATTTAAAAGGAAAAAATCAGATGTTTAAAACCAGTCTGGCAGTAGAAGCTGGTCGATCCAAACATCAAGATGGCTGGTCTGATGTAAAAAAAACTGGGACAGAAAGATCATTATCATGTTTCAGTTTTCCACATAGATTGAGGTTCTGTAAATAAAACCATGTCCTATTTGATGAGGTTTTTTAAGATTTTCAGATAAGCCTCTATTTTATTTTTCTGTTTAAACAAAGCAAAGCAGCATGTTGCTTTTTAAAAACAAAACCTTTTTTATTTTTTTTAAATATCTTTCGTGTTACTTTCAGAAGTCTCCAAGTGATTCAGGAAAGTACTACCTACATTAGAAAATATCACAAGCGTTTAGATAAGTGTTAATACAGCATTTTCAAAGCCTTTACCTCAAAACTTAGAAGCCTGAAAAACAGGAAGTGTTCACCCTTGCAACAAGACATGAAGACAATATGTGAAGGAGAAAAGATTTCTTTTACAATGCTTTCAATCTGTTCTCTTGCAAGTGAAATATTCTTATTTGCAAATTTTCTGTTTCAAGTAAATATATATTGCAACCGATCAATCTGAGTGCACAAAAATTCATTCTGCAAGAACATAAATTAGTTTGACTTTTATTTCCTGATCCTTGTTTTCATTGCTCTTAGTATTATAGGACGTCTTTAACTTTCTCATTTGTTACCTTTTTTAAATAAGGAAAGGGAAAAGATGAGGGATCTCTGAAATCACAGCTCCTAATTTTTCTCTTCTTATTTTTTCTGCCTGATGGAAAACCTGGCTAGGGATTTTACTGCTTATCCAAATTGTGGGAAGGACAGCTCTTCTCCTATGAGGTGGGAGTTTAGATACATGCATTAGCTAGAGAGAGAAAGATTTTTTTAAAACAGCAAATAACTGAAGCATGTTGATTTCTTAATTTTCAGATACTTTGCCAAATAATTTAGGCCACAAGAATAAGTTATAATTTTTGCATTAGTATTCACATGCTCCAGCTGTGACTTGATCACACTGAGCTAGGGTCTTCATAAAAAATACTTAATTCTAGATCCAAGTCATCAGGCCACCCATCCCAACTGCTGACAGCGTAAGGTTTCATTTACGGAGTATAAATATGCTCTTCTACTCAAATATATTGGCTGAAAAATATCAGGCAACTGTTTTAACTATAGATACAAGAAAAAAGGTATTAATCAGAATCCTCAAAATATTTGATAATTTTTCAGATTTGGTAACCTCTACCCAGTTTGGAAAGCTTAACTGCGCAACCCACTGTGTGGGCAAGAGTTTTCTTTTTAAAGAAAGTCAGTTTACATTTCATCAACTGAACACAAGCTTTATTTCTCTTTTGTTTAAAAGCAGGAAAGCGTAATGCCACAAAGACCAAAAGCCCTCTGTTGGTACATAAAAAACTGCTGTGCTATTGAGTAAAAGCTTGGCCTGAGTTGGAGTCCATTAATAGCTATCTGTACTAGAAAGACATTCATGTATTTTTGTTTGTTTCTGTTCTCCAATTCCTACCCTCCTAAAGAGAGCCAAAGGCTAAATTGTGCTCCTTCTAGTAAAGATTAAATAGCAAGCAATTCAACTTCTGGCACTACGCTTTCAAATATGAAAGGGGTTATGTCATGCAAAAAGAAAAGGGTTTTCTTTGGAATCGTGCATTCTTCTTTTTTCATGACATGATGAAAGGGAAGGGTTGCATTTTAAAGCTCTGCAACATTATCAAACTTCACTACAGTCACACTGTTTGAAAGAAGCCCAGTACATCACCAAAGCTATGCAGACACGTAAAATGCTAATGAGAAAATGGGCATTAATTGCTCATATAGCCAGTGTATATTACATCCATGTATACAACTAAGTGCACAGATCTGCCTCATTACTTCATGGTACTGGGCAAAAAAAAAGTCACTTTCACACACTGGTTGTTTACTACCAAGAGTTACTCAGTGAATAGTAAGAAGAATCTGAGGCACAGTAAGTCAGCAAACAAATCACAACTGGCAGGTTTTTTATTGTAGTCACACTGTGGTAAATTCCAATAATTCTAATGAAGTCAACTGTGCTGCTCCAGACTGACCCACCATTAAGCAGAGTGGGACAATCACAGAATTAATTTAGCATACTGAAAAGATACATTGAGATATTTTTGCAGATATGGTGATATATAACTTGCATCCTTCATTAATTGTTTCTATTCAAGGTATTTAATTAGCATTATGATAAAACTAACCAAACTGCATACAGTGCAACAAACAATCTAAATTGACTTTGCAGGCTAACAGTTATACCTCTCTGACAGCTATGTGACCGCTTGCAATTCTAATGGCTAGGCTAGCAATTAATGTTCTCTCATTAATCACTGCTAATTAACTTCATTGATCCTTAACATTGGGATTTGCACATTAAAGCATGCTGCAAGAAGCATCACATTTGTTATGATACAATATGCAGAGGAAATGAAATAAAAGCAGCATTGTGTCTGGGGACAAAAATACCATTTAGGCCAGGATGTTAAGTTACACCTAAAACTATGGATTGATGTTAGAGTTGTTGGTTGTTTTGTTTTTATTTTTTTTTTAAATAAGTCTGCTCTCTTAAAAAGGAAACGGCAACTATTTGTTACATGGACATGAGCATGAGGAAAAAAAAAACAAAACCCACACAGTTTAAATAGATCACAAAGTTGCTTGCTTTGCGGATACACTACTCTTACCTAAACTTTATGGCTTCAACTATGCAGCCCAAAATCCCCACATTTCCTGCAGTTGTTATTGCTAACTATTGGCATTGCAAGTCACACTGGGTAGGGCTCAGCGCATCCTTGTGCAAGATACAACAGGAATAAGCACCACGACCACAGTCATTGCCCTGACTGCCATAGGCCTGGCTGTACTGCAGTAAGGACAAGTGTTTGACTCCTGATCCTTACGCAGGGCTGGCTACCAGCCTGGCCAGTGGTATGCGGCGGTTAGTTGGAAGGGCCATGCTGAAGGCAAGTAATGTTTTTAAGTAAGGATTTAAAAGATGTTGAGGTTCCGCATCTGTCAAACCTGTAGAAATGGTAGGGGGGGGGATAAAGATTTTGTACAGTTTCTTTAGCAGGCATCTGCACTTTAAATCATCAAATGCATATGAGAAGGTAATATAAGAATTACAATACTAATCAGGCATGAAGACTGATTCTCTGAAGGCCATAAGAAAGAGCAAACTATCAAAAGGAATTAAAGTTACATTGTGCTGTTAAACTAGCTTGTGCAGTTAGATCAATATAGCATCGACAACATATTTCTATGCCAGCAACGTACAATAAAAGCAGATGCTTTCACTGCAGCTGGATGTTCTCAATAAAATGTAAGCTAGCACAGTGCAAAGAATTGAAGGAAAAAACATCATGCTTATTTCTTAAAACAATATTTTCATGAACTAATGACCTGAACTGATACTAGGGGATTCAAGTAGTCCTACTTGCCATCTGACACTGATTTACTGCATGAACTCAAGCAAATCATATTCCCCACACAAGTCTCAGGCTTTCCTCCACTTACAAATTTGAAAGCTTCTCTTAGAGATTTTTCTTTTTATGAAGAGCTTGAGAAGGGAGCACAGTATTCCAGGGCACAAATGAGGACATTTTACAGCATAATAAATCATCAATAAATGCAAAAATAAATTGGATGAGAAAAAAGTTCTGTATCTGGCAAACTTTTTGATCTTCTCCCACAAGCAAGTTACAGATGGTTTGAAGGTGACACCATAAAGCACATAAAAGAACAACATACTTTCTCCTGAACTTTAGCTTAAAACACTAGCTGAAAAAGTAGCAAATTCGTGGTGTACAGGAGTCACTGAAGTTCTTCCAAATCTTCCATGAAGGCTCTGCTTAGCTTTCTAAACAGGGAACATATAAAGAGGATATACTGCATACAGAGCCACTCAGTGATGGTGTGGCAGCCCGAAAAGTTCAGTAAGAATTATATGAAAGCAAACATACAAAGATTTTCAAGATCAAGAGTTGTTCATTTGTGAAGTAAATGCCCAGTATTGTCTCTCAACTTCCTGCCTCATGCCTTTGGATGACACAATCAACAAGGCTTCCTTTGTATTTTAAGTTCTGCTTGATTGTACATTAATGCACTAGATGGTACTGAATCATCTGTTCTTGTCTGCAAGCAGCGCTGAGGATTTATAGCTATAAAGCGGGAAGTTAGAAGTGGTGTGTATGGGTAAGGTTGAAAAGAAGACAGACAAGGTCATCTGCAAACAACATTCCTGAAAAAAAAAGGAAGTAGTAATATTTTAAAGAGAATTAATTATGGGAAGGGTATTAATAAACATATTGCAGAGTTCATTGTATTCTGATTGTTAAAACTGTGATCAGGCATGGAATAGAAAGGTTTTGCTCTATTATCACTTAGCTCAGTATTTGGTACATAATTTCAGTATTAATTTCTTTAGTGTCCAAGAACTCTCTCTGTCATAACCTGCCCCCTTTCTCAGCAGAGGCTCCAGCATTCACTGCTAGAGAGGCCTGGGGAGTTCATACCTCAAGGCTGAGTGTGTGGAGCGATGCAGTGGGACTCTCCACAATTCCTTTCAGCATACAAGGCACAAAGCAGGGAACATGTTGAAACAGGGGAATGTGAAGTCACATATGAATGTCCTTTCAACATGAAAGCATAGAGAGATTTTGCAGAAAGCTGCTTTTTATCATACTATGCTCAAAAAACCAATGGTAGATCAGATCTGGGTACCTGATTTTTGGACAGTGTGTGTGAAACAAAGAATAAACAAACTGCAGCTAGCAGCATGATGATGCAAGTTGCCATCATTCTGTTAAGACTGAGATATTGTGATTTTAAAGCTCCATCTCTTACAAATCTTCTCTGTGGCCATGGGATTTCTCTACGCATTTCAGACGGTTCAGCTTGCAATGATCTCTCTAAAGCCAGATGCTGTATAAATCAAAGTTCAGTTCAGGAGTTCACTTAACTTACAACACTCTCCTCCCACTGAAATCAATGGGACTTACGGGTCTAATTAAACATAAATATACATTTAAATGCTTTCCTGTAGACTGACAATTTGCTAAGTATTGCCAAAAATCCACCCCAGGAGAGTCCCCTTTTTCAGGGTTCCCACTCCTGTTTTGGTTACTCAGACTGGACCCTCCTCAGAACCTCTATGGACTAATCCGGGAGTGACTCAGTATTCCCCATTTTGGAATGGAGAATAAGACTGAGAATATCTGCTGAAGACGACAAAAATAAAATTAAAAAAAAAAATTAACCAACTCAACATCCTCTGGTTTTTCTCAGTCACACTTTTTCCTCTGAGCTGCTGCCTGAGTGCAAGTTTTGCCCCAGCGTAAATGAAGATCCACTAAACCCATTTCTTCTATCCTTGTTTCAAGATAAAAAACCCTCATGGGTCATCCTATCTGAAGTTTCGTCCCAATCTCAGAGATTCCTATCCTATCCAGCCTGCTATACCATATCCGCATTGCTTTGGCTATTCTTTTGTTCTCAAAGGCATTTCTAGGTGGCTTCTACTGTAAAAAGAAATAGAACAATGGTGTATCTTTGACAGACTGGAAACCAGCAGAGGGTAGGATGAGCAACACCCGCTAGCTAGAGAGGTGGACAAAATAGGAGCTTTTGCCAATTCTACAGAATGTGGTACATTTGCCCCAGGAAAAAAAGATGCTTCGAAACAACATAGTGCAATCTTTGTTGTGCAATGAACTGTATAAAGATCTGATATTGAATGACATTCCATCAAGAGCAGGAGAAGCAAAGAACTGACTGAACCAGGCAGTGCCTACTCGGTCTTCTTAGTAAGTACCAAACGTCCTATAGCAATTCCCATCAGAGGAGGCATCTTTCTCTAATTCAGAATAATGTAAGTCCATCAGCTGAATATAAAATCTTTCAGCTAGCATTACTTTGACTTATGTCTGTACTTCACTGGGAATCACTTTCTTCATATAAGTATCTGAGGGCTCTTTCTGCAAAAACTTACTGGGTATGATGTTCAAGAGACACCCAGAGAGAATGGTTTAGATAGTAACCTAATGCAATTAGCAACTTCAAAGTAGTAGCTTTTGGTAACAACAAAAACATTTTCAAGATCATAGCATGGCTCTGTGATATAAATAGTCTCACTTTGATCTGAAATTATTTAACAAGGTTGTCATGAGCAAATTTACCTTTGTAACAATACTCTGCTGCCTGAGAACAGCACACTACAAAGGTCATCAATTCCTGACTGCAAAAAATGGACAGATGTTAAAAAGCTCTCCAAAACCTAG
>NW_009260831.1:295400-308865 GCF_000687185.1 Egretta garzetta | reverse complement strand
TTCCTGCTGCACCCCAGCACTACCCATTTAAATTACTAGGCTTGCACCTGATTTCACAAGGTTCACAATCCAAGTCTGTATTTGATATGCGTACTCTGGTATTACTTTGTTTATGTAGAACATGAACTAAAATTTTTAAGATTTCCAAATGCTAGAAACAGCAATTAAAAAAATAAACTAGATAGAAAAACACTTGCCCAAACTTTGTCTCCTGCAATCTGTTTAGATAAAGAGCTTTTTAGCTGCTTCTCATCAAAAGTAACTACATCTACATCTTTATCATCCACAATTTACAACAAGAATTAATAATTTGATGTCTAATGCTAACTTGTCCCCACCAAGCAGACAGTAATAGCAGACCAGTAATAGCAGACCATATCTACTAAGCAATGGGTTTGTAACTCACTGCAAATTAAATCAATCATAGCACCTGGAAGTGGTACTGTCATCAACATTTTCTGCAGCAGAATTTAGTTTTATTGAGGCAAATGGTCATGAAGCATTTAAAGTAAAAAAAAAAAAAATTTGAATCGCTGGAATAAACAAAAACATTTAATAAAGTAGAAAACAATTTGTTCATATTGTTATTATTGTTAAAAGTTTCATTGCAAAAACATAAGAATTTTAAAATATATATCACTAACTACAGAACCAAATAGAATAACTGAAAAAATCCACCTGACAGTCATACCATATTAGAAAAAGAAATCACCTTCTTTACCAGAAGTGGAATTCTATTAATGACTTGCATTGTTCACCTCAAAAGGGGAATGATATTAAGAATATTTGGGATAAACCACAAATATTGCAGCAAATTAAGACAATGCCTATCAGTAAACATACACTAGTTTTGTGCTTCACAAATAAATTCAGCTTATAGTGATGCCACAACACAGGAACAGCATGGAAAAATGGTGAGAGAGGGACATGAAATCAGATAATTCATGACACATTTACATCTGTTCTGATTCCAATTGGGTCAATGAAGAGTTTTACCACCAATTATTTTGGCTGAACTCTGATATATTCAATCGGTAGAGGGTCAGAGCAAATGAGCATGTAATTTACAAGTGAAATATAAAATAAGGTGCAAATGTATTTGCTTAAACTGATTTGTATCTATGAGTGATGTTAATTATTTTCTTTGGTGTTAAAAAAAATCAAAAAACTATCACACTCAATTGGCATCTCTAAAGAGCAATCACAAACATCTTCTATCTGGAAGATATTATTGCCATTCACAATCTCATGTCTAGGTCACAAACTGATTCCATTTCTACGCTAGAACACTGCTAGCAAGTTAAGTTGTCACTGGGACTCTTTAAATGGTTAGAGAACATTGATTTCACTAGTTCAGAGTAGAAAGCTCCACAGTTTATGAGAAATATATGAATATGAAAAAGACCTTAACTTTGGTTTACATTTTCTTCTTATTAGAATGATGATCAAGATGGGTTTGTATTGTAATAGGTGTTTAATATTGCGTACTAATTTCAATACTCACAAAAAAGGCTTACATAATGATTACTGATTCTCAATCCCATATCATTTGCTGACAGAACATTAACTACAGCTGGGTGTAATACGCCTGCATCAGGGTGAACCTGAACACAGTCAAACAACAACATATGAATTGCAAGGCACCTTGACAGATGGATATCTGTTTTAATTGCATATCTTGGCCATGAAATAAAGATTCATTACTAAAGTGCCTGTTCAGGTTTCTCAACAAATTTTACACCAGTAGTGTAAATGCTTGCATTTAATTAATAATTCTGGTTTTAATGGCACTGTTAATAGCATTAAAACATATTCTTTTAACTTCCATTCATGAAATTAAAAATAATTAAATAAAACATGAACTAAATTAAAAGCCAACATGCAGATTGATACGTTCAGATCAGTTCACAAAATATAAATGGAAATTATAATGTTTGCAATCATATACAAAGAGGTGACAAAATGGAGAAGCATCCCTGTAGAATATTTAAAGGAGAAATTCCACTAAAATTAGCATGAGCTGACCCTATATAGTTTGCAAGCAGTTCACTTCTTCTGCCTGAGCATTTAATTAAGGCAAATAACATACCTGGTTAAAACGGTTACTGATACAGTACAGATGTTGGTGAAAACTAGCCAGCCTTTTTTTTATTATTTTTTTTCCAACACAATGGTCAGTATGAGGAATACATATGAAGACAGTTTTGACTGGAATGAGCCTCTGCAATTATCTCCTCTAGTGATTCCTGTTATTGTATGATTGGAACCAGCTCAAGTAATTAATTTATAGCTTTCCTGGGATATTCTTCAATAATTTTTTCTGCCTATGCTTAAGACATGTTTGCCTCAAATAAATGGCCCGATCCTCACCTGTAATACATACAAGGACTTGGCATACAATATACATCCTATTCACATAATTAATAAGCAATATCAAGTAGAAAATCAATCAGTAAATACAAATATTCTCTATCAGGCAGCCTGACCACATCTAAAACCAATGTAATTTTTGTTTTCTAGATTATTATTCCCTCCGTAAAGCTTCCAATATTAATTAATAATATATACGTTCTAAATTCCTTTCGTTCCCGTTTTCTATCTTCCATTTCAGTGTCCTTTTTCTACATCTTCTGAAAATGGTTTGGTATTTAAAAAAAATATTGCAAGATCATGTGGTAATTATACTTTAGGTACTGGTGTGGTTTGTATTTTTTTTTATTCTGCTATGTACTTAGAGACATGAATTTACATTAATCTTACAGCACCCATTGCCTTTTTTATAAACGGAATACTGACCCAAAGATCTAAAAGAAGCTTTCATGTATGCTGTACCACCTGATACACCTATCCAAATATATACCTGCTATGAACACTTTTGTCAGCAGTATGGAAAAAATTGGCCTTTCTTTAACCAAATGAAAGAAACACCTATGGAACAGAACCCCCCGAAAATAAAATGTATTAAATATTCAAATTTATATATATATATACACACACACACACAGAGAGCTTCTTTTAGATATATATGTGTGTATCTATTTCATATGCCATTAATATTTCTCCCCAAACTCCCATGCTCACAGACCTGAGAACAGTCCTTCTAATTACATGAAGTAGTATACAAGAGTGTAATTTTCCTAAAGATTTCTCTCACATAATGGAGGATTTCAATATGAAATAGATCTTAATGATGAACAGGACAGCATCATTTAAAATATTCCAAGGTTCGATGGTTCAAAGATAATTCGCTGTAAATTATCCCTACAAAATATGTCCTCATTTTCAAAGGAAGGTATAAATGTAAAGCTGATGTGTTCATCTTGTCAGTTGGTTCTACATTTATATCCAAATAACCAGTTGTTTCCTAAAAACATGAGGGTCAAGGCAGCCAGCAAGTACACCCATTTATGGTTTAACTAATGTATTTTAAATTACTTGAAAATATGCTTTTCCATATTCTGACAACAGATACATGCATGCGTACCTGCTACAGGAATGTATTTTTTAATATTCAAGCTAAGGCTTTGAGAGCACCAAGTGGTATATTTTCTTCTTGATGTACTGATGCATTAAAAGGAATTATGCGTGTAAACCTGGCCACAGCAAGAAGAGGACTTATGTCTTATACTGGGATGAATTTGATTATTCAGATAAAGTTTGTAATAAAATGGAAGCAGTGTCAGGGAAAAAAAAATTGTAACTCCAAAGAAGAGCAAGTTCTTCAGTAATGAAATGTTTCCACCTGAAATCTTACACCAAAAGCAATTTGAATGGTCAATAAACCGCAGTTCTAACAAGTTCATAAATACAGCAGATGTATTAATGCCTGCCTTTGTTTCCTTCACCCTAGTACTGACTTACAGGCATTTCAATCATTCAAGCGAAAGAACAAGGGCACTAGCATTGAGGGGGACTCTATTTCATCTCATCATTTAAACTGCTACATAGTAAAAGGAGCCTGACATTCACATACTACATACCAAATTAAACTACTGGTCCCACAACACTACTGAAATGCTGCTGAGAGTGGGTTCAAACAGCAATGAGAAATTTGGGAAGAAAGTCATATCCAAGTTGAGAAAGGAAGAGAGAAGGCATAGACTGGCAGGTAAAAAGTGCAGAAACAAGGTCCATACAATTACATCCACCGCTACTTAGTTATGAGACCTGCTGTCAGATATGCAGAGCAGGACTTGCTTAAGCTGGAGTCCTATTACTAGAAAGCAAGTCAGAGGTAAGCTTCTGCCTTCTCAAAAATGGTAGAACATGTTTAACATGTCTTCATTTCAATCAAGCCTTCCTTACTTTTTGTCCTAAATGCTCGCTTCCCGTGTATCACTGAAGAAGTCAGTGAAGCAATAAGATCAAAGTAGACCAGGACAAAAATCTGACTTGTACAGTACATTGTAATGCCAGGAGGAGGGGACACAGGGTGTGCGGGACACAAGGTGCCATATCACTGGAAGGAGGCAGGAGGAGGGGACACAGGGTGTGTGGGACACAAGGTGCCATATCACTGGAAGGAGGAGTACCTGGAGACATAAATAGTGTAGGAACATGTACAACTTCTTTTGACAAACTTCCAGTAATAGACTGGGAATTCATACAAAAAGGAGACTAACACACAAACTAAAACTTAGAAACATTTAAAATGCTTTGCAAGCTTCTGTGAGGAAGAGAATTGAGAGGTACTCTCAGACTTTCAGATTAAAATTAGTGTATTTTCTGAGACAAAGTAATAGTAGATACTTTTACCCGTGGCCCAAAACAGGGCCCTTCTATGAGGCACAACATTTCCTCCAGGCACAGGGGAAGGATATTTCTGGCTACTTTTAACTTAGAAGTTATTCAGCTGAACAAAGATTTTTGCATTTAATTTGAAGCTGACTGGAAAATGTTATCGAGTTATCTCCTAAACAGATTGAGAACACAGCAGCAAAATCAAATCATGGGATGAGCTTCATGCTCTCTCACAGTAGCGGTTTAAATTTGCTAAAGTTAATGGTGTTTCTGTTGAATTACATCAGCTTTTCAGCTCTAAAAGAACATACTAGTATAAACTAAAATAATATAAACTTCTTATCAGCAATCTGCTTTTCAGTGGCTGCAAGGCCAGAAAGCAAGACTATTGTTTTAGACACAGTCCAGTAAACCAAGCAGACTCTTACACTCTCAGGAAGTCACAGCTCAAAGTAATCAAAAGGCCTGAAATCCCACCAGATTCCTTGATACTCCTGGATGAAGTAAACAAAACACAGTCACCAGAAATTACTGCTTTTATCTCCAAATGCTCTGAAGTCTGTGATTATTCTTCTTAAACACTGATCACACTCATCTAAATCATATACATTCTATTTTCTGGCCTATTGCTCTGACTGATGCTGAGCTAAAAGATTCCTCTAAAGCACCTTGTATCTGCCCATTTATACATGGAGTGGGTTGACAGCAGCAAATGTCTGGGTATACCACTGACTGCCAGTTCATTTTGGGTGGACTTCCAGACGTTGGGGTTTGTGGTACAAGCCCTCAATGGTCCCAACTGCAGGTCTCCAAAACTTCTGACTCAGTCTGTGCCATAAATTAGAGAGAATTAAGGCCTGGGAATCAGAAAATCTCTACATTTAGAATTCCACTTTCTGGAGTCCCAGCCAGCTATAAAGCTTGATGAGCAAAGTCTTTGCATCTATGCTTTCTATTACTGGCAAGCACAGGTTTTCCGCAGTATTTATCTTTGTGCTAACCGCTTTCAGAGGATACCACAAGGAATCAAGTGGGCTACTGCAGGGATTTGACACATGGATCTCTGTACCCCAATCATGGCACTACACTAGTCTTGCCAAAAATAGAATGCCCCTAGCAATGCAATTCTTTAAAAAGTAAAATTGGAAGGAATAACAAATGGTAATTAATTGCCTCAAATAAATGGGTCTGGCCTGAGTACAAGCCAGTTTGATTATATAGCAAATAAGCCCACCTTCCTAGGTGGTGACCCAATTCATAAAGTTGGGCAGAAAAAAAAAAAATTATAAACAAGCTCTTTGCTGTCCTGCACTCTTCTTCCTTGTGAACTGTATGTCACTCAGCCAAAGGCTTTAGCCGATTTACACGCAGATAGACAAAAGCCAGCTAAAGAATACCCAACTTTCCCTCCCTTTGCTGCAAGCCAGAGAGGAACAACATTAAAACCAATTGCCTTGTGCCTTTCAAAGAGGAGACAGAGAGATTTTTTTTCCCTTTGCTAAAACTTCACAATGAAAAAGGTTGTAGGAGTGAACTGACAAAAAGGAGAAAGCCTAATTCCTACCCAGTAAGTGACTGATTGTTGTTGCAAGTACTTGAAAAGCAGATGAACAAAAGAGGCAGCGGGGACTGGGTTTTGTGCAAATAAGATAGAAACTGAAAAAGTTCTACTGTCTACCTCCATAGGCATGTTGTTACAAAGATTATTTAAACATGAAGTGTCACATAATTCACGTACAGTTTGGCCTTCCTCACCAGCTTCCCTGGGGTCTTACTGATCTCTAATCTCCAGAAGTACAGTGACACTCCGACCTGACCATATGAATACCACATGCCATTGAATTCTGTCAAGCAACTGCCATACCCAAACTACCGACTCCCTGTGATATTGCTGTAGGGTGTCCCCCAGACACTGCCTGGCTTTCCTGCGTACCAGTTCTCCAACACTGCATTAGCTCCAATGCAAGCATCTGCTCGCCAAACAAGGGCTGCAGAAGAGAACGCCTGACAACTCCTGACCTCTTCTCCTGCTGTCATCACCCATATGATCCCAGTAAAACCACTGAGTTTGCTCAAATTTAAATTCAAATCTATGCAGAACAGAATTTGGCTCAATCCTTTTCTATTCAACATGTTTTGTTTGATCATAACAAATCAACACAGTGTGATATAAACTAGCTGATCTTAATCAGGAGTGTACTAAATACCCATTTGACATCTGCATACGTTGTTAGGTTCCTGCCTGCTCTGTGTGTGCAATTTAATTAGATGAGTAATAAAGGTGTCAAATTTATCAATGGTGTAAAACATTTGACTGCAGTGCATTTACATCCTTGATTTGTATTGTTCACAGGTGGCTTATTATGGCCAACAGTGTTTACCTATTTATCCTAAAAAAAAAATAATCATCTTCTTTCATTTACATTGATTTGTCCAAATTTCCAGAAGGGAAATGCGATTAACCACAAATAAGAAGAAAAAATTCAAAGTTGACTGATGGGATGTTGTTTTAAGACGCTCAGTTCAAGTATGCTAAAAGCATTTTCTCTTTGTAGCAACAGCACTTCCAAAATAAAGCCCAAACTGCAATAGGGGTAGCGTGAAAACTCAACCAAAAGCTTGAGGAAGGATTTTCCACATATCATGACTTCCCGTATTGAACAGTGATTGAGTAATACAAATAGCCAACATAAATTATTTGTTAGAATGGTTTCCTTGGTACAATAAATAAATTTTCTCAAAAGTTTTGGTTGCTTTTGTTTTGCTTTTTTTTTTTTTTTTTAACAGAATTGAAAAGCTTGAGTCTTAGATATTGAAGTGATTGTGAAAATCATGCTAGCAACAAGGGAATGCACAAAGGCAAACTCCAGTTTGAAGAGGATGGTCTGCAGGATTACACACACCACCAAAGCTGGTCTTCTCTTCCCACTCAGCCATGAGAGCAGCCTCTCTTTCTCTGCAGCAACTGCAGAAAGAGCCCAGGAAAACTAAACTAGGAGAATATTCAGGGAAGTATTGCTGTGAGCTTGCACTGCTACATGCTACAGCTGAAGACTGAATACTGGACTGGAAGAATTTTTGATCTGACCCAACACAGCCATTGCTATGTTGTTACATTCTGGTATAGCATTCCTTAGTGGGAGATAGCCTCTATGAATTACTCCTTCCCTATCTCCCCAGGCATCAAGTTGTATGCTAATACATCTGAAAATCTGTGCTTAGGTTCCTAAAACGTTAATCCAAAATGCACCAACTGAACAATTCCTTTGAATTGAATTGGGTTGGAATTAGGCCCAATAAACTTCTGTACTTTCAAAAATCATAATAGGGAATAGAATTGACTAGCACCAAAGTTTATTACACAGCCACTGGACACAAATGCATTCAATATAATCAAGTTGCTACTTCTCATATTTTAATTATAGGAAAAGCATTGTAAAAGTCAGACTTCCATTAAAAGCAGGCAGTTTAACAAGACTTAATAATAAAATTTTTATCAATAGGAATATTCAGAATTAACTTTCTGTGTACAAATTAGATTTTAAATAGTAGGTTCATTTCTCTGGTGATCTAATTTAGCTTTTGGTATCAAACAATGTTTCTAACACATAAAAAACCTCCTATGGTAAATTTTTATCCCTAATGTTTTCCAGCTGGTCTCTAATAACTATTCCTAATTGTACTTGTTAAAAAGTGGATTTATGAATCTCAATTAGACCGGTTTTACTTATCCTACAGCAATTTTCAATACCAACCAAGACCATTTCAAGATAGAAAAAAGTTTTATGTGGGTGAAAGAATAATTATGAAAATAAAAAAGAAAATGCCTTTTATACAACTTAATTCTCAGTAATTCTAGTTCAATAATCCAAAACAGAAAATACAGCACGCAATAACCATTTTGGGAACTTTGTTCGTTCCACAAGTTACAAGGTACTTTTATTACTAGGATATTCAGCTTTGCTTGTGTGCCCTACTGTGAACATAAAGATTTACATCATTCTCAGTGAATCTATTTTAATTTTCTTTGCAAACTTAATATCCTGATTCAGCAAAGTACTGAGATACAAGCTTACTCTAAGCACACACTGAAGACCCCAGCCAATGTAAATTTTCCTGAAATTCATGCAGGGCAGCTTCAGCAATGTTGTTAAGTGTGTGCTTATCTTTAAAGTTTAATGGGACTAAATCTTCAGCAGGCAGCCAGTTAGCCATTTAACTAACTACTTTGCTGAACAATGTCCAGCATTGTGAAAGAAAAGTTACAACACATCCTTGCAAACCAATGGATTCCCTCCCTTGACTGATACATACTCTAATACCAGCTCTCACTTGGCCTCAGTGTAAACATACGCTATACAACATTTTCTGTCATCTAACCCTGAAAGGTATTCTTAAAGAGACCCTTTACATCACCTCAGTTGCAGGACTTAAGAGAGGGCTTTGCAGTTCGGGTTCAGATATTAAACAGTATCAGCCACATCTTTGCATGAGTGTTATCCACCACCCACAGAAACTTAAGCAAAATTAGTAAACATAACTATGTGCCTGCCGAGCCATTTTTTACAAAAAAGCAAAGCTTCCACAGTTTAATAGGAGAAAAAAATTATAAGTGACCAACTGGTTTAGACTAAAATATATTCCATATATGCAAAGAAACTTCTTCTACAAACACATTTTTTTATTACAGTCTCCTACAACTTTCCCAGATGGCCAGGTAGTGGCTATTCCTTGGGGGTCACCATATGCTCTACAATTAGTGAGTCACGTCTCTGATTAACATTCAGATCTCTGACAAACGCCCATGAAACCAGAGCTGGAGACCAAGACCCTTACGCATCAGAGCGGGAAAAACAGGTTATTCCATGGCAAATTCTGGAAGGCAAAGTCATTATAACTAATGTAATAGCCATGAACACCACTTCTAGCCAAGACAATGGACCATGCTTTCTTATTTCTGCAAGTTTCTATTCATTGCTAGGCTGCATATAGACACAAGAATGCTATTTTTACAACATTACATCACAACATTGTCTATTGTTGCAGCCAAACACTTTGGCTTGAAAATTTTACTTCAGATATGTGTAAGTAATGCACAATAAATTCTCATCCAAAAGAAAAAAGAAAAAGAAACGCTAGAGTGCATGCAAAGCTCTGCTCTAGGCACAGAATAGTTAACATATGCCTGCTGTCCACTCGACATTTTCCTTAAAAGCTGCTGTGAAAAAAAATCAGATTTCTCCCCAGAAGTATTATGATTGAAAGTAGCAACTTGAAAACGGCAATGTTTTTATGGGCTCCTGTGAAGAGGATTCTCCAGTGCTCAGTAGGGCGAATCCAACCTTCTCAAAAATACTGATCCCATTATTCAGTTTTGGTAATTAAAATGTTTTCTAAATGATTGTTCCCCAGCAGGAGGAAATTGATTAATTTTAATGCATTATTGTATTTTAGCATGGAACAACTTTTTCTTTTTTTTCCCCCCTCCTCTTGTTCCCACCATTTGCAGATGAATTATTTAGACGTGAAGATTTGTCTACTGTATTTGACATGAAGCTTTAGGGAGTAAGTAGAGAAACCCAAGGAGTGCCTCATCATTTGCAAGTTCAATTTCTTTCTATTTGGATATTGATTAGCAGAGCATATATCTTGAGGAAGTAGCTCGACTAAGGGAACACAAATCTAAATGGGACTTTAACAGAGTTCACTTATTTAGAAATGCATTTAGGGGTTTCATTATATTCTGCTTTTGAAACAAAGCTGCTTGTTGTTGGTTTGGTTTTTTTTTTTAACCAGGCCATAGGATCCTATTTAATTTAAATATATTTCAATAACAGTATGAGTACCATTTACAAACATAGCACCTCTTATTTAGGCCCAAAGTCTTGAGTCCTTTAAACTACACCCATTGACTCCAGTTGGCTTTGGGTTAGGCTGTTAGTCATTTGCATGAGTGTTACACAAGCTGAAGAAGCAGACATGTGGACAGCTAACTTCAAACTGGTTCAAAGCTAGATCCTGTCCCATCTGACAAAAAGAGATGCCTGTATCTTACAGTTCTATCACAGCAAGAAGTATTTTAAATAATTAAAATTATTTTGTGTTTGTGTTCATCTTTTGCAGTACTTTTGAGTCAAATCAATGCTGACACAGATGACCTAACATTAAATAGTTTCTTGAAAGCGTTTCTCTGGCTCCCAACATTTTTTTCCTTTTTACAAAGGCTTCCGTTTGATTAGAAATTAGAAGAAAATCCAATATGATTTTATCAGACAATAAAAGTTTGCTTACATATCCAGTTCTACTTTCAAGAAGACTTCAGGTAGATGAGAAAACTGATACATAATCAGATCTTCTGGAATGGAACTATTATCATGCAATTGCACAAAATATACCAACAAACTGGAACAGAACTAACTGGCTTTGGACTTAGTAGCACCTGGCAGCAGTCACCTCCATAAAAGTAAGAGAAATGAGCGGGGTAGACTGGTCTATAGCTAATGCAAGACTAATTCGCCTAGGGATGCATACAGTACTCACAAGAACTTTGCACAGGATCTTGGAGCACTCTACAAATACGTTCAGATTAAAAAATATCAGGAGCATTAGTATTCCCAGAAAATATAAGGCACTGATATTAGAGGCAATCTTTGACAAAGCCAAGAACAGGCTTCCCCTTTCCTGATTCTCTAACATATTTCTTTTTCTGGCAGTAGATTTATCCAATAAACAACAGTAACCATAACATTTATTACTTAATATCAAATTTACTAAAGTGCTCAAAGGTCCCAAGCAGAATGAAGGCCTATATATTAAAGACACCCAAAGAAACTGTTTGTCCTACAAAACTCACTGTCCTACATATCTGTGATGAAAGTCCCATCTTCAAAAGAACAGCAAGACTTCAGTGCAGTTGCACATCCCGACTGCTAGTGCTTTCCATCATTGTGGCCTTAGTTTGAGTTCAGGTTTGAAACTCAGCTCTGAAACTCAGAGGCTGAAAACAATAGAGTGATGTCCTCCATACAGCAAAGTTATGACTGTATGTTACAATACACTCATGAGCAACACAGGGGCTACACTGTATTTTTGCCATACGCCGTATAGATTTAAGTCTTGTGTACAATGAAAAAAAAGAATATTACAGTCTGAAGGAGAATGGCATGAAGACCACCTTATCCTATTTCCAAACAGCCTTTGAATAATTAATTTTAGCTAGATGAGAAGAATTCTTTGTCCATTATGAATTCCTACATAATAACAAGCTACTACACTCGTGCAAGAAAATACTTATTTGTACCAAATGTGTATGCCTTTTTTTTGTATGACCGGCAACATGCAACACAAGACTTCTTTTAATTCATACACAGATGTCAAAGATGTTCACCGGAAAGAAAGAAAGAGAGTCTGACTAGCAGCTGGGGCTTCAGAATGAAATGCAAACACTCAAGCACTACTTGCTTTCTGAGTGGATCAGATGGTCTAAATGGGGATCCTAGCTGCTCAAGATCTTTCTCACTGTGGCTTAAGAATTTACCTGAAGTGACATAACTTTTTAAGACTGTATTCTTCACACTACTAACCAGAATGATTCATGAGAGCAGATGTACTAACCCTCACACACAGAGTCAAGCTTATAATTTACAACATAGCCTCCTGACAGTGCTATTTTTATGCATACTGACTTACATGATTGCTTCTCCAGAATTCTCCAGAATTTAATGGAAGAGTTAAGACTTTAGATTAATTTTTATTTTTCCATACACAGGATAATAAACAAGTGGTATGCAAGCACCCTAGAATATGGAAAAGAGACACTTCTTTTAAAAAGTAACCTTTTTGTAAAGAGAGTCAATGTTCCTAGATGGGTTCACTGAAGTAAATCCAGTACTAACAGGTTATAACGCACTCTATGGCAATGGCAAAAAAGAAAAAAACCAAAAAAAACCAACAACCCAGAAGCATTAACAAGAACTCTAGTAACGTCTTCTAGTGAATTCAGCATCCATGAAAGAATACTAGGCACATTTGTTCACTTTTCAGCAACAACTGTTAAGTATTGAATTCATCCCAATTTCACACAATCACAGAATGACAGAGGTGGGAAGGGACCTCCAGAGGTCAGCTGCTCCAACCCCCCTACTCGAGCAGGGCTGCCTTAAGCCAGTGGCCCAGACCAGTCTCAGGGCTCCAGGGATGGAGACTCCACATCCTTTGAGTTTTTTGCAATGTGTAAGTGCCTAAAGATACTTCTACATACCCAAATACTGTCGTTTCAGAGTTTTATGTCCTCCTTGTGTACTACTTCATTTTCCCAAACTAAGCTGAATACTTTTCACTCTCTCTAGTTCTTCTCTTTGGTGCTGTCACCAGTAAACTCCCAAACTCCCATTATTCCGAACACTAATGAGGTGTCTGTAGACTAACAGAGCCTCAAAAAAAACCCCCACAAACCCCACCCCCCAAAAAAACTAAAACAAAAACCAACCAAAAAAAAAAAACCAAAACCCCAAACCAAAATACGCAAACCACCACCTGGAAAACCGCAACTGAAAGGCAGCTGGGGATTGCACTGCTGAAGCCAGATGCAAACTTGGAGAATACCAGGCAGGTGGTAGCAGCCCACAATGGAGTGGGAGCACCCAGGCAGCAGTGTCTGGCAAGTTTGCAACAACAGCCAAACTGAGACCATGTTCCATCACAAAGTGTGAAAGTAGCACTGAGA
>NW_009260831.1:287016-295348 GCF_000687185.1 Egretta garzetta | reverse complement strand
AGATCCCAAAAACATTTATGTATCCCTTCAGGTAAATATGGTGTGCTACATTACTAAAATGTACACCACAACAGCACTTTTGCAAGCTCAGAATAGATCTTTGCCTTCACCTTTAGTAGTCTGCACATTGGTAGGTTGTGTATGAAAGTCAAAGCCTATTTCGTTCTAGAGTATCCGTGCAAACATGTTTCTTTTGTAAAACTCAACAGAACTATGAGTTCTGCTTCCAATGCACATTATTTCAAGTATGCCTCCTGTTTTTTGAATGCCTTCATACAGAAGAAACAACCTAAACTTAGCTCTCTACTACAAGAGAACACAGACCCTAAAATTGTCGTCTGCTTAATGCTCTATCAGGCTGCCCTTCAAGTGGAAAACTTCATCCTTAAACAAAGCCTAAAAGAATGTTAGGGAAGATAAGACAAAAGAAAGACCTGCAGGAAAATAAGAGAGCAGGGGATTGGACTAGATGACCTCTAGGGGTTCCTTCCAACCCAAAACATTCTATGGTTCTATGGAAAAAAAAAAAATCTACTAAAAAGATTAGGAGAATGCCTGGATTATCTACAAACCATCACTATTAAATGCTGGACATTGATCAGTGCAGCAGCATCCTACTAACTATCTCTCTTTGTCTCTCTTTTTCTGTGAAGCAAAAGGATTTTGCACACCATATACAGCTCTGATTGCTCACTTTACCATCCTCATTTAACTCAATAATTCCTGGGTGAGCTTTTTATTGTTGCTGAATTTTATTTAGTTGTCTCTTTGTCTTCTCTTGTTTATTTTCCCAATTGTGTTTCTTTTTCTTGCTCTTTTCTATATTTGAGTGACTTTCTGTATCATTCCTACCCACACACCCCTGCCTGCCACACTATTTTCTGTTGCTTTTCTTGTTTAACATTGTTTGCCCCTTATGCAGAATTTTGCATTTTACAGATCAGAGCAAGAACAAGCTCGGTTTCCAGGCTGCACTCAGATCATCCACAAACAATCCCACGGAACATATTTTGAGAAATAAATTTCATTTACACCTTTATCAGCCAAAGTGGTACAATATGAATCAAAAAGAAACATTAAGAAAAATAAAACTTTTCAAAATTCCTGTGGACCGGAACGGACATGGCAGCTGCCTCCACTGTTAAGAGCACCCACTGCATTCATTTGTTTGTTAACTGATACTTTGCTATCTTCTGACCACAAACAGCAGATGGTATTTTGTCACTCGACAGACCTCAGTTTACATAAATCACAACTTCTGCCCTGAAGATGCCTGAATCCAGTGCTAGGCAAAAAGTGGATGGATCCTCTCCTGCAACAAGCGGTGCCATGCAAATGAGTCTCTTCCATTTGCAGCACACACATCTTTCTGTGTATTTGACCATCGTTATTTACTATAAATGAATATTTTGTAAATATAATTTACCACTGCTGTAATTTCTGTGACTTATTCCCAGTAACCCTCATTGCAGAGACTGCATCTAATCAATCTTCAATTACTATGCAAATACATCCTATAGGCTACTGATGTCTTTCCTTTCAAACACGTAATACATAATTAATGACAGCTATAATGGCACCAAAGGCTCCAAACCAAAAGAACTACTCACTGTAATTTACACTTACCACCACTAAAGAAGACTGATTTGTTGGAGTACTTATTATTCAAGTTTTTTGCAGTCTTCTGGAAAAGTGATTATTAGTAGTACTACTCAGTGACTGCAGTTACTGTACTTAGCTCCTCAAAATTCTACGTAACTAAGTATAATGATATTTCCTGTTGTAATATTACCTGGCAATAGTTAGGGCTACATCCAAAAGCGCTCATTCAGGGAAAGCTCACAATAAACCAGCAAAGCCATCACTCTACCCTCCATATAAGATACATGCACAGCTCTGTCCTGCTTTAACACCATAGCTATCAGACTCCACCATACCTAAAATAAAGCTCAGAGTTACAAACCATAATTTTCAAATTTGTTCATTCATTCATTTACAATAAAGGTTTTAGTCTTTTTACCTTTCTTTATAAGTAAAATGGAAACTAGGCATTGTTATGAAAGGGCGGGATTCATCTCACCAGATTTGAGTAATCCAAAAGGTAGATGCCTGACCAGGTCTGGTGTGCTAATCCACTTTGAGGACTATGAGACTACCAGGGACTACCTTGACTTCTTGGGAGGAAGAGGGCAGGCATCATACCCGGAAGGCAATTCATCCTAAAGGTGATACCATCTGCAAAAACAGGCCTCCAAACCTCTAATCCCTTTGCAAAGAAACACTGGCATAAAACTCTTCCTTCCCTAGTGTTTCAGCGCATGACTAGTCACACGGTGTTTTGTAGAAGGCAATGCATAATAACACAGAGAAGTAAATTTTCTGATGCTTGAATTGTATCTATAAAAAAACTGATTGGCCCTGCTTGGCTGATAAAATGCCTACCTGAAATATGCAGAAAAAAAGGAAATTAGAAGAGGAGAAGGGATGATGAACATTGCTACATTGGACATTTTTACTAAGTTTGAGAAATGGTAGGTGTTATAACTTTAATGGTTTTGATTTGCCTTATCCATTTTAACATGCAGGAGTTAATACGATTTCAAATTAATCGGCTAGCAGTTCTTTAAAGTGATATTTACAGCTTTTACATTTAAATGAAGGCAAACAAAAGTATAATTTATGCTGTAATAATGACATATAAAGTATCATTGTTTTAATTCTTTAATAGAATTAAGCTAGCTGTGGCAAGTAGATAAAACCCCTTTGAATAGTAAGACACTGCCATAGTTTGTCTTGTCAAGGCTCTGGCTTCTAAGAATATTTATGATTTTACTGTTCCTTGAGAACCATAAATGACACAGCATGTCAATGAGACAGTTTCAATCTCAGTCTGGGTATTTCCATCCAGAACTGGAGTATAATTCAGTCTCCATCCCCAGATAACCCCAGCCTTTTCCTTATGCTGCTAACAAAGGGCTTAATACTGGACTTCCTCCTGAGAAACAAATTCTATACCTTGTGCTAACCCCCATGACTTCGCCAAGACTGCATGGAATGAAAATGAATGCAGCATTTCATTGTGAATTAAGAAAGCACGAATCAGACCCCAGTGTACAAAGTGCAACAGCAGTTTTCTGGAGTGACTGCCTGTCAAGTAGGTACTAGACTATGATGCACGACTCATCTGACAAACTGAGTGTCAGTGAAGTCACCTACCAGTGTCCTATGCTGCTACCAAAAGCATGTTGGCTGCTAAATGACTTTACATTCTTTTTTTCTTTTTCTACCAAGCTTATTTTAGAAAGGTTGTATATCAATCTGGAAAGTGCTGTGAACATGATGTTATCATAATGGTACCATATGCCAGTCGACTACTTACAAATCATCCATGCTTCCCTCACTTGGTAGATTTTAAAAGCATGATAAAGAACTTGATTCTCCTCATGCTTACACTGCCTTTGTATCAGTATACTTCCATGTTTTACACTGGTAAAAAAAAAAAAAAAAAAAAAAAAAAGAAAAAGGGGAGAAAAATTGTACCAAACCCTCTGAAAACCTTTAAAGGCTCTTAAAATGGCTGTGTCAAATGGCAGTTTTTACTGTTCGAGTATTTGCCTCAAAACCAGACGTATTAAAACATTCAAACCCTATGACAAAGTAAAATATGCTCCCAATCACCTGATTTAGCTGTAAAATCTATAGAAATACATTACATCCTTTAACTAAAGAGCTTTGGAGCTTTTCATTTACCCTCTTGTTTTGGCCCCTTAAGGAGGTAACTGTGAATTCCAATACTCCACTGCATAGTTCCTCTATAGCTTTTTCCTACCTTCTTTGTTCCAGAGAAAGCAGATTTTCACATGTTCACAACACTCCATAAACCTTGCAAAAAATCATGTGCAGTAAGACTTGTGATAAAAACAGGAGGTTAGCAAAAGTCTAGATCTTAACAAGGAATCCAAGAAAAAAGGTTAAGGAAAACTTCAGCTGCATATTGAACTTAAGAGAACCTGGACCCATTTCCACTCGTATCTACCACTTAAATTAAAATTTAAAAAAAAAAAAAGCATTTGTTCACAAATTTCACACTTGGCTAACCTTTAAGCTGTCATATTCTGGCAGTTCTCTGGTGCTTTTTTAACTCTTTAAAATATTTTTCAGAGTGACTATTAGTGCTCATAAAATGTGTTGGGTTGGAAAACCTAGAAAATGAAGTATGTGCAGTTAGAGCACAGAACTATTTTCGCTCAGCTACTGTGTCTTACTCCTCTACCAGGGAGAGCATATCTCTAGCAGTGAATCCGATTTCAGCCTCATGCCTATTCATTCATTAGCCTTTATAGTCAGGCTGTTACTAGGAGAAATTCTCAGTGCCAGTTCTTATTGCAAAGAAAAAAGTTAGGCCTACCAGTCCTGGTCTTGTTTGCAATCTGGTCCAAGTTGGATGTGCTCTCCTTCCCTGCTGCATTTCTGTGAACAGGCTAAGTGGTGACCTTCATCTTGTATCTCTCTCCCTCTCTCAGAAAGAAGCTTTCATACAAATTTCAATACTTTCCCTTTAGAGCAGCAGCCAGACGGGAGAAATGGCCTGAAGGGCTTAGCACTACTGTTCACATATAAGTGTTTGTAGACACACTTAGAGAATGCTGGACATGACTTTGGACATCCAACTGATTCTCTGGGCTGCAGCCCACCGTTTTACAGCTACTGAGTCTAATCTTCACAGTGGCATGGAATGCTGCATGCATTTGGTACATAAAACTCAATTCCTAAGGTAAGGATCATATTTAGTAAATTCTTAAACAAAATTCCTCCTCTCTGTACACATACATCACTCACAGGAATCACATAGAAGCATCATATGGTAGAATTCATCTGGCAATCTTTAAAACTGATTCTATCTGGAATTTGTCTCCTTTGAGAGTAGCTCTTAATTTTCTACATGCTTTTTCATCTCTCTTTCCTTAACATACAGAACTTCCTCACTGAGGTTTCAATCAGTTTTGTGCAAAGAAAAGTACCACTCACTACTGCAGCACGGTCAGCCTGCACAGTACAGAACAATAAGGTAGAATTTTTTTCATCTTTTCCATTAACATCTGAACAACCCTTTCTAGGGGTAACTCATTTATTCACAAAGGTAATTTTAACTATTTCCTTGATCCCAGGTATTACATCTTAGTAATTTTTAGTAATATGTGAGACAGTCAGGGAAGGACTCAGTTGCATAAGCATGGATGCCAAGTGCTATCTGAGACACCCTAGGAAAACCACGGTATCTGTATAGGGCACCAGATACGACAGATGTCTCACAGGACAACTGAATGCTGGTGGAGCAGCAACTAGAGACCAGGTAGGATACCCTGGAGAACCCAAGATGACTGCAAGACCCGAATCCTACCTGCAGCTATAGCGTGGTCTAAAGTTCATCAGTGCAGAAATTCCCAATGACTTTGGCTTTGAATTGGAACTAGGCTCTGACTCTTGCAGATATGCAAGGGAGGGAGGAGCAGTGTAAGTAACCCCACGCCTCCCAGCACTCCTCTGCAAGGTGCAACCAGAATTGGCATATATGCATAAAATGACAATAAGAACAAAGTGTGAAAATAGGTAATTCACACTACAGATGAATAGTTTGTGGGAACCCACCCCATGCTCTCTATGGCCTCTGTGTACTTCCAGGTGCAACAGCAAACATACACATTGCAATTAAAATGTAAAAACTAGTGCAGGTACCATACTTCCCCACGCCCCAATGCCTGCAGCCCCCATGTTTCAAGAAAAAAAGAGCTTGTGGCTTTTATATAAAGTAACGGTGAACTGTATAAAGATTCTGTTTAAATTCCCGCCCCAGAGATTTGCACAGCAGTACTGTGAAAAGTAGTAATTATATAGAAGCTTTTTAGTATGCAATGGTATGCAGCACTTCCCCGTTTAAGCTGAACAACCAAAGTAGTATCATAAATATATTTAAATAGTAGCTCAAACCACATGGTTTTGAAAACAATAACCAAGCACATGCTTTGTAGGAGCACAGAATTAGAAATGATTTCCCAGACAAGGATAAAAGGTTGGCAAGAATTGTGATCACGCTACAGAGAAATAGTTTATACAGGCTGTACTTGAAGGTACATTCACAGTTCCAATATAATTAACTGTTTTCAGAGATTTATAGTTTTGCTGTATGCATTTGCTTAAATATTAATTCTGCTGCCTAGCGTTTAAAGCACGATGGATTATTCAAAGTAAAAATGGCTGAATGCCCCATTCATAGTAAATATGTTTACAGACATGCAACTTATTAAAAGAGAACACCAGCTTCTATTTGACACTTCTGACTATTAATATATTTTTAATTGTGAAATCAAGAGATCAAATTAGTCCTTTTCCAATAAGTAAAAACCAGGAGCCACATAATGCATTCCTAATATTGTATATTTTGCCTCAGCCAATTTTTTTTCTTTTTTTACCTGAAATTATTAAAGTTTATAAAGTAGATGACTGGGTGACTGGAAAGAAAGACAACATTGAAACTCTATTTTGAAAAACAGTGACCACGTGACCATATTCAATGTTTCATATGTTGAAACACTTTCACCATAAAACTTTTACAGTTCTGTAACAAATTTACTCAGATATTGACAAGAAGCAGAAAGAAAACCAAGTTAAACAGTTTGACCATTGAAGAAGCCTCCAGAGGTTGTTACTGACAAATAAGAGCTCATGCACTTGCACTGAAACTAATTTTTCAAACATATATCGTTATCCTTGAACACGTGTGCTTATTAGTATTTGTTGTCCTAACACAAAGGCAATTCAGGTGCCTCACACCAACGTTAACAGACTTCAGGCCAGGTCCCATGAATGTAAGCTTGTTCACAATCTTTTGCAAGACCAGATCCTCAGTCTGTGAAAGATCACATCAAATCAAATCCTGTGGTAAGACTGTTCAGTTGGTTTACTCACCTTTACTTAGCACTACTGTAAGGAAGGCAACACACCTAAAAGAATCCATCCATCAGACATAACTCTGGGAAGGAAAACTTGTGGGATTTAATAACAAAGCGGACATGTGAGGAAGGTCCAAATGGGGAGAGAGGCAGAAAAGCTCTGGCTGCACTCTACAATGGGAAGGCTTTGGACTGAGACTTGGATATCCCAGAAAAAATCCTCCACAGAATTAATTAGCCCCATAATGTGAAATCAAGAGATGTAACATCCAGCCACCTGACTTGAGATTTCTGTTACCAAAATACAGGATTGAGCATGACTGGGGGGTGAGGGTCTCCCCCATTTGACAGGATATGGAAGGGAGACAGGCTGCTACATCCTGGTCAATTCATAATTCATATTTTATGTATTTATATTCTAAACCAGGAGGTCATAAAGATACAAACTGTAGACTTCCTTTTAGTTAACTCTGGACTTTCTTCCTGCTGGGGAGGGGGGTGGGCAGGGGCCTAACCCCAGCCTTCACAGTATTTAGTGGTCACAGGGGTTATTTAAATCTCCAACCCCTGTGATACTTTGAGAGATGGCTGCCTTGGTTTCACAAAATACTGATTCTCTGCCCACCTCTCCCGGCCAACCAGATGCCCAATTGCTTGCAGATGAATAATAAACACAGGCATCAGAACTCTCTGCTGTCACCTGAGGATCTCAGCTGAGCACTGAATGTGGGAGCTGATGTCCCGACGCTCCTAAACTTCTCTCTTCATTAAGAACCACCTGGCAGGGTGGCCAGATTCCTTCCCGGGCGAAATAAGGGAATGTTTAGCAGCAGCGAGTAACACCAGCGCGAGTGAGATTCCACCACCGCTCCAACCTCAAGAAACTGGCATTACTTACACACTCCATCCTACAACTTCTCCCTTGTGCCTCTCCCTACCCCAGAGACCCTCTCCATCAGGAGCCCTGTTGAGACAAGGGAAGCCGCTACGACCCGAGCAGCGAGTCCACCCGCCCGCGCAGAGCAGCAGCCCGAGAACGGGGACACGCGGCGACCAAATCTGCCTCCTGCAAGCAGAAGAAAGTTCGTGCCGACACAACACCCCAGTAAACCATGCGGTGGGGGGGCGGCTTCTGAGAGAAGCGCTGATAGGGGAGAGTCCTAATAAAGCCGTGAGATCTCACCCACGCACATATCTCCTAGATCAGCACTTCCAAAATCACCAACGAGAACCCAAAGAAAGATCGAGGGAAGGGACAGAAACGGGAGGCTGGAGAGAGATTGCCTCCTCCCGGCTCGTCCTGGATGCCTGGGCAGTTCCAGGAGGAGCAGGGAGGGGGGCTTTCTCCCTTGCAGCCAGAGGGTGCAGGGGAAGCTCCTTGC
>NW_009260831.1:267177-286547 GCF_000687185.1 Egretta garzetta | reverse complement strand
GCTCCGCCCCGCTCCCCCTGGATTCTTGCATTTACGCGCGGCACCACGGGGCCAGCTTCAGAGCGCAGAAACTTTCGCGTTTCCTGCGGCGCTGACGCTGATTTTTCGCTTATTCGTTTGGTGATGGTTGGTTTGACATCTCGTTATTTATTTATTTGTTGTTTGGGGGGAGGGGGATCTAGTCCTGAAGCCTCGGGGGTTGTGTATGTGTTCTGGGTTTTCTTCTCCGCCCGATTCAATTAAATAGACCTTAAATAGACTAAAAGGACAAAGAATCAGACCGTCACCCCGGCATCCCAAGGTTGCCGCCCAAACAGTGCATGTGGGAATGAGGAAGCAAACTCTATAGCTGAGGCAGAAACACTTGGCGGCTCAGCAGAGGGTAGGAGATGGGGAAAAAACAAGGCTCCCTGCCTCCTGCAGCCGAAGGAAGGGGATCTCCAGAGCAGAGACCTATCAAACTCCACGGACGTGCTTAGCGGGAGATCATGCAAACTTCTGGACCCATTTCAAGGTGCCTCGGTTTGCAACTACAAGCACACCCGCCGTTGTAGAGGCACACAGGCACAGGCAAACTCACGCACCTCTCTGGCTGCCTAAAGCAGCCCCTGGACGGAAAGGAGCCGGCTAGAGCTGGTATCAGGCAAGACTGAGGGGATGCTAACAGAGAGAGAAAAGCGCGATGGAAAAATTTACCTCTTCTCTAGCATCCTCTACCGTCCGCAGCATCTGCCCTTGTATTGCCAAATCGACTGCACCACTGCTGCTGTTTGGGTGGCTCAGCGCCACTGGATGCTCAGAGAGGTATCAGGGAACGAATTGCAGTCCGTGGTTGTCATTTTCTTCCTGAAAGATGTATCAGAAGTTACAAATGTATGATGATAAAAATCACTAGACCAAAATGCTTAAGATAGGTGATTTGAACAGCAGCACTAACTTAGCTCTTAGCCACCAGTCTAATGCTTGCACAGTCTTTTCCAGATGAAATCTTCTATTTGTGTTATATACTATCACTGATTATTTTCTAATTATAATAATAATATTGGCCAAGTTCCTGCTTTTTTATCATCTCAGTGTGTAAGAAAGATAAGACCAAGTCCCTTTTTGATGATGTACCAAAATGGCTAATAGAACTTCTTTGCCATTGTAGCCACATGATGAATCCCCATGTGGTACAATATCTTACGCACATATAAGGCTGCCAAAATCCTTTCTCTTGCGCTATGTGTTTCTTGGCAACGTGCCAGTACATGACCACAGGTGATGGCAGAGTTTCAAAGTGGATAAAGAGAGTTTGGGCCAGAATTGGTACACTGTTTCCATAAGGGACTTCCTGCAATCTTCCAGCCTCCCAAAAAATTATTCCACTCCCACCATTGCTTTCATGCCTCCAGGTTCCCAACCTTCCCCTTGCTGCTTTGTCCTGGCTTGCAGCCTTCCCAAGTTCTTGCACCAGTCACCTAAACCAGGAGAACGGGGCAGTGGAGAGTGCATGTGTGCTGGCATGGCTGCTGGCTTCCCCATCTTTTTTTGCAAACCCAGCTCTCTGCTCCCTCACTAGCTCCAGCAGGCTATTTTTCTTCATTAGCTATGGTTAAGGCAACCTAGCCAGGATCTGCAGCACTATTGGTGCCTGAGGTGAATTCATCCCCATCTTTCCTGACCTGCTTTTAATTATTTTTACAAACTTCCTAATAATGAATATCAATAATAAATTAGCAATCATGTTTATTTATTAAATTATTTTCAATATTTAATAAAATTTAATAGATCAAATTTGAACTAGGTTTATTGAATAAATAAAGATAATTAGGTTTTGTTGTTTGTATAAGGATATTAAAAACACCAGTTGCTCTATACTGATAGCATTGTTTATGACTCAGTTTTGTCAGCAGTTTCCAGTTGGGGAACTATTGAGCATCCATGATTTTTCTTTTTAAAAGGTAAGATGCTATCTGAAATGCATAGAGACAAAACTACTCTGCTTAAAATAAATTAAGCCAGCTTGCTGCTACAATTTTGGTTTTACTTTTTTTTTTTTGAGTTCTCTTTAAAACTTTCCAAAGAAGTGTCCTGTCAAACTATGACTGCCCTGGACATCAAAAACCCCCATTGGATAGTACATTGTTGTATGACTGTTTGCAGATGTTTGAAATAAAGCATTCAGCCCCACTCTTCTTTCTCACGTAAAGTCCCATCCAGCTCAGTATTTTCATTCGGAAAGTATAGTTCTGGTATTCTCTGCAATATGGGTGTCTGCTTGAAGGGTAGTAGAAGTTATTAAATGTCAAGGAATCTGGCTATGGATGCGTTTTACATTTGAGGGTGACCACTGTAATACTCATTTATTATTGGTCTCTATTTAAATACAATCCCTCTCTAAAAAGATATTCAGTAAAAAAAAAAAAAAAACCAGCATTAGATTGCATCACACTGATTCTAATTCAGTGGTTCTGTTTTTAAAATGTGCAGTTTACAAATAAAGTTGTAAAAAGATGGTTTGGCTTTTTTTCTGATTATTCTTTACTCAGTGAGTCTAGCCTAGAGTTATAACTCTGAAAAACTCAAGCTGAATCTTAGCTAGATTTGTTCATAAATCAGAATGAGTTGTTGAAATTCTGAAGGACAAATAACTCTGTTATGGGTGCATAGCCTCAGTTTGGTGAAATGATATCTTTGGTTATCCCCATGCAACCCGAGCAGCAACATGAAACTGAGAAAAGAATTTGGGGGGGAAAAAAAAAAAAGCAAGAGTGCATTACAAGAGTGACTCTGCAACAGAAAACTGCTTAATAATTCTGCTGATAAAGTGTGAGCCAGAGAATTCATTTCCCTCTCCCAGAGCTCAGCTGGGGTGAGAGGAGTTTAAAGGAGTGCAGCTCTTTCATAAAGGTAAGCGGGAATGTCCTTCAGCGCAGGCAGAAAGTGGAAGTTTGAAAATACTGAAGTCACCAGGAGCTTTGCCACTGACTTTTGGGGGAGGCAGAATTTTACCCTGGGAGAAGATCTGCTGAGTAAGATACTGCCATTCATACATGCTTTCTCTTCAGACTCAAATCACCTCTCAAGAGCATTTTTACTGCTTTTATTTGCTTGCTTCTACATGTCCGATTCAAAACTAGTTCCCATCCACTTTTTCATTCTCCATATGTTCCTTTTTCCTAAGGGGGAAATTGGGCCTCAGAAAATAACAGCATAGTGAATCATGTTATTGTTTGCAAAAGCATCAGTTTTCAACACTCTAAAATTATTACACATTTAATATTAAAGCTCAATAAATTAAATATGCATAATTTGTGTCTGAACGAACAAATTATTATTGAAAATAATGCTTGAAGAAGAAAAACAAAGCTTTTCAGACATAACATGAATTTTAACTTGTTTTTTATAAAACCAATCAGGGTTTTAGTTTATGCATCATTCTGTTCCCTGCAATAATATGCTGTCTGTGCAATCAGTGATGATAAATGGTACATAATTGTAAACTTGATATTGGTTTTCAATATTGAATTCATCATTCTGTCCTCTTAACACATATTAAATACTTTAAAGAATTTATCTATTTGTTTGATTTATCTGTGATTTTTTCCAATATGTAAAATTTATTAGTTTTCTAGTTTTTGAGAACTAAGAGTAGACAACATCATTAATAATATGGAATAATAGTGTTGGCCTCATTTATGCATGACTCCCTTCTACCAATACAAAGTGTCCAAATCGAATACAAACATATTCGTTGTAGGCAGTGTAGAAAATACAGTCTTAACTAGAGCCAGTTCTGCATATGTTTTGTTTGACTTCCCTGATCCTCCTGAATAATGATTGCAAGAATTTACTCTTATTTAGAAAGGTAACTCCTGCATTCACAGGACTTGCATTTCACTTTATGCCAGGATTGTTGACTAAGCTACCAAGTTTGGAGAAGTACAGTACGTCAATCCAAAGGGTGAAAAGCTTAGATATCCTTCAGAGTTTGGGTCTGCTCCAGAGAAAACATTAATTTACCTTTTTTCGTATCACAGACCCATTCTCCCAAATATGAAGGGGAACTCAAATTGCCCATGTACTCTTAACGAACAGGTAAGGAAAACAAAGAAATCAGAAAACATTCATCCTCCATAACACTAGCAAAAGTATACAGAAGCTACTAATCTAATTCAAATAGAGACTAAGCATATAGGGCCTGATTCAATTGTGTCAATTGGTTTTCCCATTAATACAGCTTTTAAGTCTGTTCTCCATACACAATATAAAGGGCACTCAAAATGAGTTAAGAACTGGCCCGTGACTAAGTGTTTTTGAGGTCAAATCCAGCTCATAATGATGTGTATGACCATTATTCTTAGTAACTGCTATTTTTCTTAATCAAGGCATCTGCACTGGAATGGGGCACGAAATTGTTCTTTGTTTAGTATGATGTAAATTTAAAAATAAAAAGAGGATTTGATAAGTCTGAAGAAAATAATTATGCAACGATTCAAATGGAAGAAATAGAATTCATTCAACTGAACTATAGCCAATTACTTCAGGGAAAAATTTGATCTAGTAACAAAAATTACAAAAGATGTTGGTTGGACACAGCCATTACTCCTTTTATTATGAAAGAACTGGGGAAAAGACCAGTCTTTCGCAAATTTACGAGTGGAATTCCCTGCTGCAGGATAGTTGTGACAGCTTTTCTATGTAAAATGATCAACTATTTTGATGAATCAGAATAGCCTAAGAAGTTAAAATAGCTTGGGTATATTGCAGTCTCCAAGCTTCATAGCATAAATGGTTTGCTATCTGGAGCAAAGAAATAGTTTCAGTGTGTAATTCTATATGAAACATATCAGGATCCCCAAATACATACTGGCAATAAGAATGACACTCTGCCTTTATTTTAATTGCAGGATACTGGTAAGTATTGGAGAAGGATATCAAAATAGATTGACAATCACTCTGCAACACCTAAATTCTTATTAATGTTAATGAGAATTATGCATACGAACTGGGAAGGGAAGAGGCCCCTCACAATGAAAAAAATATGAAAAGCAGCATATATAATGCATAATTAATAGCAATGTCATATAGGTCAACAGCAACTATTGTCTTTCTAGTGAAAAATCCTATGTGGATAGCCTCAAAGACAAGATTTTTTTTTTTCTATCAAGAAAACACACACTGCAACTGAAGCAAGAAACTCATTCTTCCAACCACATCTTCACCTTGTTTTTGAGAGTTAAAGGGCAATTTATGCGTCGGGCTCCTGTGTGTCTACAGGACATTCCTCTTAGTCCTGGCTGAGGTAGAATCAAGGGTACAGGAAGAATGTAACCGATTACACCACCAAACAGGCATCTACAGACTGAACATTATCAGCTGTATTTGTAATTGAGTTAAAAGCTGCATAGCCTATAACCAACCTCTTGAGTTTGCCCAGTCATTCAGAGAGCCATTATTTAAAGACTATATACATCTACATTTCGTTAAACTGATGGACCAAACTGGAAACCTGCTGGCACTGATGTAAAGCAGTAATACTGCAAGAGATCTTCTATGAAGAAATGTAGTGATGCTAAACACCAGAATTTCTGCTTCATTTAAATCCAAAGGCTAGAACAGCCATGAACAAACACAGACCAAAAAAGGGGTATAGAATTGGCAGCTAAAGAAGAATGCTGATTCACTTCATCTGCCTACACTGAGGTTCCCCCGAAGTTCTGCTCCTTCACACAGAAACCCAAGAGACTGCTTTCCTTTAAAAAATTCCCCTCTGGAGAAAGCTGAATTCAAATTCAAAGTGATCACAAACTAGATAATAAAGTTACAATACAGACTGAAGCAGATAGAAATTCATGTGGTTGGCACTCTGAAACAAGTCCATATGATATCTTCATTTATACTTTATTTACCAGTACTTCTAAATACGTCGGGGCAAATTTGTCTTCAAGCTTAGCCAGTTTTCTTCAAACAGCTGTGTCCAGATAGATATAATATTAAGGACAGAACTTAAATCTGTACGAAATGTACTGTTACAGAAATTGGCATTATTTGGACACACTGTGTAACACACATTGCTCTGCTCTGTTTCTATCAAAAGAAATTTTTTGTTCACTGGTCTTGTATTCAGTGAGGAATGGGTTTTATTACAGAAAGAAGAGACAAGCTGAAAGAAGCTGTGAATTTAAGATTTATGAATGAATTTTTACCCTGAAGTTTTAGGAAGTAGTTGAATGTGAACACTAAATATAAACATTCTCTTAACTGTACCCCTTTTCTATGGCCATATTTATCTCTAGCCATTATAATTTATTTGCATAAAGGTAGCACCCAGAGTTCTTAATCAAGATGAGGACTTCATTTGATGCCAGTATATTTACAGTAATAGACAATCTCAAAAATAACGGAAGCAAGAGTGAAGGCAAAAAGGAAGAAAAGTTAACTGCCTACAGTGGCAATGACAAAGCAGGGAATAAAACCTGGGAGTTCTGATTCCTACCCCAAAACTCTGCCAGCTGGACTTGTATACATCTCAGTGCTGTGGTCTACTATCTTCATTTTCAATTCTTCAATAGGGTCAGTATGGGGCTTTTGGAAAGAGGAGAATCTGAATTTTTACCAGCTCTGGGATTTTTTCTTACTGTTTTTATTCATCCTTGGAGAGATGAGCAGACTACAGAGCTGGTCCATTCTGCATAAGACCTTATCCCGTTACGGTGAGATCTAAAGATACACCTTTAGATTGATTGTAATGACTTTTGGACTGGACCACAGCTTATTTTATGCCTCACTTCCTGCTTGCAAAAATGGAAATAGCATTCCATGTGCTGAGTAATATTAAGTTCTGTACAGAACCTGGGTCTGTACTGCACAGACTACAGATATGAAAATGACGGGCATTTTCATTGAAAAAAATGGACATTTTCAAATTTTGGAATTTCAAGGAATTATGTTCATTGACATTTTAAATGTAAGAAGAAAACAAGCAAATCCTAAGAGAAATTCCTACAAGTTTTAGTTCAGTTTTCAAAGTAAATCTAAGAAAACTTGGCTGCAAATATTCTTCATTTTTCACCCAGCTCAATAGGCATTCATAGAATTTAAAAAGTCAGGATCTGCCACAAGTTTATTCACAAAATGACAGCATGCCGCAATGCATTTATTTCTCTGTTTTGCCACTTTACAAGGGAAAAAAAATATATTTCTAAGATATTTTTGGTAACATATGACTAAGTAGCAAAATTAAAACTAGGAAATTAATAACTACATGGCATTTCAATCCCATCAACTCTAATCAACATAAATCCATTCTAATTAAAACCTGCAAATCCTAAGGATACCAAAGAGGTACCCCTCTATTATAGGGAGATGGCAACAACAGGCACATTACATACAAATGGGGAGCATGGAAATCTCTGAAAGAGGCAAAGATGAAGCAGTACTAAAAGTATTCCTATATTTTTAGAATGCCATTAGCCCCCAGTAATCTCTAGTTGGCAAAAACAAACATAAATTTCGTCCTTTAAAACTTAAAAAGGGCTTTAATAAGCTACATGAAGGACCAGAAGGAAGCATACAACTTCACAGGCTGAAAAAGGTTACTAAGTTTATCACAATCATCAAACCAGAAATAGTACAGTGATGCAAAGCACGTTCTGATCAGCATGATGAATAACACACATCAGTTTAAATGAAAATAATAGAAATTATATAATTGCATCAGAGCCGTTGTTTCAAAGTCAAAACATCTTAAGTCTTGAGTCTGTCTTTAGGACTTGATTAAAAGCCCATGAACATTAACAAGAATCTTTGTGCTGACTCCCTCCCTTAAATCAGTTCAGGAAGCTCCTCATCTCTTCTATATTCCATTTTAATCTTGCACTTACAATTGGCATCAGCGTTTAAGTATGTAACTATAGACGTCAAATCTACCTGGTTCTGGTAAACTTTTCATGTTATACCGAAATCAATACTTCCCCTCTCCTACTACTGCACTGTCAGGTAAAGAAAGGGATCCAAACTGAGCTTGGATGTATATTATTTGTACACATCTACAGCAACTAATACTGATACTTCAGGGTTTAGGGGGAGAACCCATCTTTACCCAGCTCTAAATTCGCTCGTTAAAAAAAGGCCTCTTTTGTCTATTGGCGGTTTTTATCCACAACCAGCAGAGATTAAACAAATGCATTTGCTTGGCAGGCAGTGGTTGTCACCCTGCCAATTAGCTCAACAGGAAGCAAACAACCTGCTGACCTTCCTGGGCAAGCAGTCCCTCTGAGGCAAGCAAATGAGACTGTAGTAAGGGCTGTAGCTCAGACAGTTGTTATTATCATATATCATCACAAACTTATTCTACCATTGCCCTGGAACTATAGCAACAGTACAGAGCCACAGGAGTATAAAGCTGGAGCGAACCGAAGCCATCATTATGTCTAGTAGTTTCCAAACTGTAATCTGTGAAGCCATAGTGAGTGTTGTCGTTACTACGTTTTCAACAACCACTGGTACTAAGGGGGTCTGGTGGTCTGTAGAGAAGTCTTGAGAGCTGACAATGCTTTGCTAGACTAGAAAGCCTGGGAATCACTGATTTTGTTACTGCAGCAAGGAGAGAGTTATACCTAGGCTACTCCTAACAGGCATTGATTTACCTTGTTCTTACAAATTTCTAGTGAATGATAACCCACAATCTCTTCATGCAAACCATGTCAGAATTTAACATAATTATGTTGTTCAAGAATATTTAATGTTAGTTGTAGCTTCCTTTTCAAAACTGCAAATTGTGGGATTTTTTTTCCTTTTAATGAAGTAGAAGAAAAATGGAACCTGGCATATATAAATGCTTGGACTGCATAATATTTAGAAAAGCAAGAAAATAAAATTGATCATTCATCCTAGCCTATTGTGACGTCCACTACTACTAAATGAGTAAAATAACTATTCCCTCTACGTTTCACTGTGAAGCAACAGTTATAGTTAGCCTTTGCTTTAATGTGGCATGCTCTAGAAGCCGTATTTGGAACAGCAAGAGGACTTTGGTGGTGAATAATGAGGAAGGCTTTAGTAAGGTTCCTCAGCTATGAGCATGCAAACTCTCCAGGTGAAACTTTCATCTAAGTCTCCCCTGCATGTCATACCATTGGATCAAATAAACAGGAGAAGCTGAAAAGTAGACTGAGATAACAATGTGTCGGGACACAGAAAGATGCTTTAACAGATAAAAAGCTACAGTCTCTTTTAGAAAGGATTTTTCCACTTTGTATTCCTGTTGTCTGAAATCAGGCCTGAATAGAAGCTAACTTGATAAAATATAGGCAAAAAAAAAAAAGCATATAAGAAAATAACGGAAATGCTCTTATGGACTTTTGTGAGTATAAATAGTTTTAGAAATGAAATTGTCAAGCCCAGCATCTGAAATGCTGTAGAAATAAAGCCATTTTAATGGTCAGCCTGCTGCAACCACATAAACATTCTCTAGTTCCTTTCACAGCCTAGCACCTTGTAAATTTTTTTTTTTAATCTGACATATGGGGAGACTCAAGGGGACAGAATCTAACAGGGAAGCAGAAATGGATCAAGGGAAGATAAGGAACAGAAATCAACGGGAGATACTAAATTCCAAAAATGAAACTGAAGCAATAGGACATACCAATAGGAAAAAAAAAACAAAACAGGAGGGTTGGGAAGCCAAGCTGGAAAATAACACACGGAACTCAATTTTAAGTAAAAATACTTGACTGAAATAATCTGAGATTGTCCCTCCATCTTTTTATATGCTTCTAAAACTATAAACTGTCATATGTGAAGGAGTTCTCGTTTCACCTGACTCTAAATACAGAACTGTTGTGCCACAGAATTGGGTTTGCTCTTTTGCCTTCAGGTTGCACCAGCAGAAAAACTTTCTCTTACCTGCAGCTGCACTGGCTAGTCCAACCTGTGGGACACCTCCTCACACTGGTGCTTTGCACTTCCTCAGTAGCACACACTGCATACTGGAATGTGGAATCAGGACTAGAGAAAGAGTGCAAAAAGTATCTAAAATAAGCATCAATATGAAAAATATACAAAATCAGGCAGTCTTTCACTAGATAAAATTAACATCTTGGTACTTGATGGGCATTCTCATGTCCTTCATGTCCCCAGAAAGTTCCACATCGTATCAGCTGCTGCATAAAGTAGCTCCATTTCTAGAACTAAACACAACATTTTCTGAACAGGATGTGTTGAAATGCTGTCTTATTACCGATCCATTTAAAATATCTTAGGCAACCTGTGGCAGCCTCTTTACATCAGGAGAGCACAAACTCAAATATTTCTGTTTGGATGGTGCATAGCAGCAGCCACTTTCTTCCCTGTGACCTGTAAAGGGAGGACATGCAATCTATCTGGCAATCTCTTTACACAGCCAGTTCTACAGGTCTGGACTGAACCCTGGGTGGGAAGAAGGAAGATCATTATAAAGTGGGAAGTGCTGTACCTGAAAGAGTATTCATGTCACCCATCTCTAAGCACAAAAGTCTTTCTCCTTGTTCACTAGAAAGAAGCTAGGTTAGCCTACCTCCTTAACTTTAGGTATCTACCTGAAGTCTTGAAGTTAAGTGGTGTGTCTTACAATACCCACAGTGGATTTTCCCTTTGGAGGTTATGGGGACAGCCAGAGGTGACAGACTACCTGATTGTGCAACCCATACTGGTCTCCCCAGGAAAACCCTGTATCCTGGCCCAGACTGTTTAACAGAAGAATAAACTACTGGTTCAAGGTTTAATTTCTTCCTCTGATAATATTTTTTTGTATCTTGTTTTTTCTTAAATTTTTATTAGCCCATTAGACTATTTCCTCATTGTAATGACAGCTCAGTCTCTTTCAGAAACTTGTAAGACATTATGCTACCTGCCTAATATCTTCATAAACCAAAATGAAACCTACTATTTACAGTCAAGGGTGATGAACTAAGAGAATGGATCTTTGGCTCAAATCCTGTCTGAGCCACTCAGTTGGCATGTGACCCCAGGCAAATAATTTGATCTTCTTTGCTTTAGCTCAAGCAGTTATAAATTTGGCTAAGAAGCAAGACCTTTCTGAAAAGCACTAGCCTTTGACCTCAGCTTGCATGAGTAAACGCATCTCCAAAACCTTAGGCTGAATAATGCAGCAAATTCTTCTTCAGTTACCTACTCTTGGAAACAGTGCAGCTGCACACGTAACTTTAACTCTCCAACATAATAGGGAATTATGACACATAAACGTACTATTTAACTACTGCACAAAACTTACAGCCCAGATTTTAACACTTTTTCTTCATTCCGAAATTACAGCAAGCAAAGAGTACTACTGTAGGCTCATGTGCAAAGGCTACTGCAACTTGCTTTATTAAAAAAAAAAAAAAGAAAAAAGCAACTGCTTACATTGTTCTTAACCATTGGGCTTCAGATCAATTTTCTTTCTATCTTTATATTGATCTGTAATGAAAATAATTCCTAACTGCCATCCAGGAAAACAAAACCCAAAAACCTTCTTTTCTCAATCTCATTTTAAGAAAGTTCTAGGGGGTAGCTTGAAGCATAATAACAGAGTAGCTAGGACTGACTAGTCTTGAGAAGAGGAAGCTCAAGGGGAATTTATCAGTGTGTACATACTCCCTCTGATGGGAGGCAGTAAAGAAGACAGACCCAGACTCTTCTCAGTGGTGCCCAGTGACAGGATGAAAAGCAATGGGCAGAAACTAAAACCCAGGAAATTCCACTTACAACTAAGAAAAAACTCTTTTACTGTGAGGGTGGTCAGGCATGAAGAGGTTTCCAAGAGAGGCTGTGGAGCCTCCATCCTTATAGATATTCAAAACCCAACTGGGCACGGTCCTAGTCAACCTGCTCAGTCAGGAGGGTCTAGAGACCTCCTGAGGTCCCTCCTACCCTCAACTATCCCATGATGCAGCTCACGGGGGGCCAGACAACGTAGTGAAGACAACACTGGAATGCATGAAGCTTACCCTCAACTATCCCATGATGCAGCTCACGGGACAACACTGGAATGGATGAAGCTGTGGAAGCTGACACCTTAGCCACAGGTATTACCCCATCACATTGCTAACTATGATTCAAATGTGACCAGAGGGGGTGTCGTACCATTTTGTGAAGTATTAACAAGTAGCACTTTGGCAGTTGTATCAAATACTTGGGACTTAGAGGACAGTTACTGATCATCTTACTTCAGTTAGATCTTGTGGGTGAAAACAGAGAGAAAAGAACCTTAAATACCTATCCTGCTCCTGTAAAAGCAAACAAAGAAAAAAAGTGCAACTTAGCATGTAGGAGCTCAGCGTAAGCAGAAAATAAACAGCATTTACTGCTTTTTGCTCTCACAGTTCATGATCTAGGTTCTTCCCATCACTAGGTAAGCATTTTTTTCTATATAGGCGGTTACAGAGGGGTAACTGGAGTCCCTGAGGCTAGTATGAGCAAGGCCACTGGAAAGAATGTCTCAGCTTTTAGCAAAGGATGATGATCTGGGTTTCTTCAACTCCGTCACATTTAAACTCAGGAGTTAGGATCACAACAAGTAAGTTTTTAACTGATTTGAAAAAGGAGCAGCCACATGGTTAACACACTCTCACCTAGCATCACTCTAACAGAACCATTTTGGCAATATCAAGAACAAATTTTACATAATGACTGCAATATGAAGTCATAACAAAACTGGCTAACATTTGTGATGAAAGCCTTAAGGACAATGACAAAGGCACCTATTAATAAGACATTCAGCGGCAGAGTATACCCGGTAGAGTTGGGCAAATACTGCAATCCATTTCCCATGGATATTCATTTGAATTTTTAAATGGATTTCTTTTGACTGTTCACATCCCTTTTGTGCTCACTTTCCATGAATAGCAAATGAGCTTTAATAAGGGGAATAATCATGAAAAACACATTTTAAGCTTGAACATTTGCCAGATGAAAACCTCAAATTGCACAATCGATGGTTAGCAGTACCTACGTCATTTTATGACTTTTACACTAAATTCAAAATATTCACTGTTGGTCAGTTTCCACACACTTGTAGTAAGGAAACACAAATAATACCATTGCATACAGAACTCAGTAGCGTAGGTTGAAGTATTACTATATAAAATTATGTATACCTGAATTATTTCCTGGCTAAGACTTAGTTCTGGAAAATAATTATGACAAAAGAATGTATTTTGAAATTTTGCATTTTTTTCTTTGCAAACAATTAAAAAAATAGAGTAAACAGTTATTTACCCTGGTAGGCAATGTGATTTGCCAGAGGATAGAGCTGTTATGGGTACAAAATCTTTACTTGTAGCTTTTCAGTGAGAAAAATACAAAGCACCTGAGATGCACAGCTGCAGACCAGAAATACAGTATGATATTGTTTCCTTTAGTTTCAATATACACCTCTAAGCTCTCAGAGCAAATCACAACAGCATAGTTACCCACAGGTCAACCCCATTTAATTTCTTATGATAGAAGCCTAAGAGGAAATTAATCAGTTTCACCCAGAAACTTCTCCTTGTGATTTTGAAAGCAGGGGTAAACAAAGTCACCCTTGCAATTCTGTTTTTTATTTACTGTGGCATATAAATAAAAAAACCTTGGAGCATTATATTGTGTAGCACTGACCCCAAACTTGAGCTAGATATACCACAGGGAGCAATCCCAATTTGGTAGTGGGTGGAAAAGGTGACCTGTTAGGTCTTTCCATCTCTAACCGTGATTATCCTTTGAACCCATACAGGAGCTACTCCAGAGGCCAAGGCACCATGGAGCATCATTTCAATGTAAAGGCTCCGACCAAATCAAACGCATTTTGGTGATGAAAGGATTGGTATGGTGGACTCCCCCCTTGATCTATCTAAATTGTTTTCATAATTTCTAGTGTAATTAATATAAACATATTTTATGAAAGCAGAAATCCTGGAATACACAAGATTATTACCACTTACAAATAACCTAAAGCTCCTTAATCAGTTGAATTTTAAAATTCTAATGATGTTAGTATAAAGGCTCTTCTCCTTTAAATAATATTTGAGATCTCTCATCGGTAAATATAATAAAAAACCTGGAATAAACAAAGTAAAGGTACAGAAAATAAGTGAAACAAAATAGTATACAACTTTGCAATGCAATAAACTTTCGAACTGCCTCCAAGAAGGAAAAGGGTGTTGGGAGGAAAATCAAATGCAAACCACAGTAAAAATCAGGTATCATGATAAATAAATTGCTTTTATGCTTCCAATAATTGCAAACGTCATGTAGTTTCATATTGCTGCCATGCTTGAAGAGATCTGCAAACCTTTTTTATTTTTGTATTATAGAACAGCATCGGTTTCTAGTTTATTTTGGATAAGAAATTTGTCTAGTTATGTTACAAGCAACTCAAAGCAGTTTGTTCACAGAAGCTGAAAGGTTGGATTTTAGCCTATTAGACACGGTAATGGAAGCAAAAGTTACCATCTCAACCCAAAATCAATTAAATAGTGTCTCCCGGTGGTAATAACCGGTATTGCAAACTTAAAAGTCGTAAAATGGTTTATGACTAACTGAAATCCAAGGAGAAAAATCAGAAGCCTAATAATGCACAAATACAAAATTATTTTCTTTTCAATAGAATAAAAAGAACATTATCATGTTCTTTGTAATGCTATATAAAATAATTTTAAAGGATAAATTGGATAATCCAGGTAATTATAGGCCTGTCAGTCAAAGGGCAATCCCAAGCCAAATAACAGAAAGTCTAATTAATATGGGATTCGACAAAAATAATTAAAGGAGGGTGATATAATTATTGCCAGTTGACACATGATTACAGAAAATAGACCTTGTTAAAATAACTTGATATCTTTCTTTGATAAGACCATAGGTTTGTTGAGTAAAAGCAATACTGCCACTATAATAAGAATTCTGCTAGAAATTTAAAGCTTTTGGAAAACCAGCTGTTTGTCAGCATATACACAGCTTTTTGAAAGCAGCAAACCAGCATGGCATATGTTAACTTGACTAAGGAAAGTTTAACTAGTAAGACTTACAATTAAATGTTATTTTCAGATTTTCTATTAGGGTCATTGGGGAGATATCTTTGCATATTTTTGTGACTGGGACACCAGGTGGAGGACAGATCACAGATCTCCATCACTTCATAAACTGGGTCCCAGCAAGTAATGTATATAGATATAAATGAAGTTAAAGTTTAAGCTTCAAGTGACAAAGGGTGTAAGCCATGCTTGTATAGCAGGGATCCTGGCTAGGAGGTACTGACTCTTAAGAGTATCTGAAGACAGTGATAGATGATAACTGAACCTGACCCCTCAGCACACCACTAATACGAAAAAGAAAAAAAAAAAAAGTCTAATTCTAAGATGCATATATAGGAGAACAAGAACTGGGAAGATTTTTACATAGTATCCATTTCAGGCCATGGTGCAGTTTTCAATTCTAGTACACACAACGCAATAAGGATTTCAAGCAACGGCATTTTCTTCAGAAATAAAAGACAGAAAGATTGAAGAGTTGCAAAACACGAATACTGAAGAGTTTGACCTGTTTAAGTTATCCAAGAAAAAGCAAAAGAAGTCATTAGATGACAGGAAAAGAAATTTGATGGGAGAGAGCTTTCCAGTTTTACAAATACATCATGAGGCAAAAACCAAGTTAGCAAATTGAGACCAGAAATGAAGTCAATTTCTTCCAACAATAAACACATTTAACCTTGGTGCAGCTCCTTTAAGTAGAAAGAGATTTCCAACTGGGAATATTGCTGATGAACAGAATTATATGAAAGCATGTGCTACAACAGTTAAACAGCTTCATTGCCAAGCTGACTGTTCTGACCTAATGGAATAAAATTCCTGGACCTTCAGCTATGACATCACTGCATATTTCGTCACTGCCACTAACAAATGCAGGGAGTTTTTATATGCTTTCTCACAAATGAAGGCAAAGAATTCTACTTCAGAAATGCAGCTACGTGTAATGGAGCCATGGATACTGGTCTTGATTTTATGCTCTTTCGTTCAGAAAATACAGACAGCTTCCCTTATCAGCTACTTATCTTTGCTGCACAGTAGGAAGGAGATTAAATCTCTAAAAGACACTAAGTATTGGCATCCAGAGGGCAACTGGGCAAGAACTGTGCATTATACTTTTTTATGAGTGCAAGGAATGACATATTAATCCTGAGACCATTCTAGATGTGGGTACTATTTTTACAATATTTGGCTTTTTCTGAGCCACCAATCCAGGAGAAGCAATCTCCAGGAGAAAAGACAGCATTTATTCATTTTTGTATGAGTTAGAAGCAGATGCTGAACTGCCAGTTGCTTCAAAACTACTTTAAGAATAGAAAAACCAACTTCAAAGATATGCTATAAGATAATCAAATCTTCCATCCTCTGCCTCAGTGATGGAGTTCTTGGAGGGAAAAAAAGGGCCTTTTTTCAAATGGAAAGATATGATTTCTATTGAATCTACGACTGTGTGGATCCCAGACTTTAATATTCTGCCTCTTGTTTGTGTTACTCCATCTTTTTTTCTTCAGACAGCCTGTATTAGACCTCCCAGCTTACATAACCCCATCTTTAGGCTGTCTACTGCAGAGCTGTTTATAAGCACAGTAGCCAACCAGAAGATCATTTGCTATATACATTTCTATTTATTTTTCTGTGACCATCTTAAACTTGGCTAATGAAGCCCAATTTAGCTATGCAGCCTAACTCACAACAGGAGGGAGGGGGGAGGGTATAATAACAGGCTTTACAAATGCAAGGAAGAAATCGCTTTGCAAGAAGAAAACGCGGTAGTTGCTTTGCCAGGGCAGAGCGAGGTGTATCAATAGATGTATCCATGTGGTGCCAACTGACAAAAACTGGTAGGCAGGTGAACATTAAATGGTCAACAACGTATCACGCCGATATTTGAATACCTGCCTTGTGCACATTCCATTTCCACATATAGATGCCTAATAGCCTACACAATAAACTTTCACTTCTGCATTCAAAATGAGTCTCTTAGGTCATACTGTTTTCAGGCATCTGTCAGATGAGTCAGGCTTCAAGCTTGGGAACCTCGAGCCAAAAGGTGGTATTCTCCAATGACCTGAAACATTTCTTTGCCAAAATATTGAGCAACTTCTATCAAAAGGTACTACATTGAAATTCTGTACTGCATCTCCTGACATGTTTTTCCAAGCAGGGGGACCTCCTGAGAGGCTCACTCTTCCCAACATAGGCAAGAACAAACATGTAATTGAACTTTAAAGAGAGTTCTCTTGCTCATTTTAAATAAAAGCTTCTCTAGCACTCACTGGTGTTATCCAAGGGAATGCTGTATGAAGTAAGGAATACTCTATGCAAAGAATATTTGTACTGCTTTCTCTGTTCTACCACGTTTTGTTTCTCAAGTGCTTAATGAAGGAAAGCTGCATGAAGAAATGTACGGCTCACCATTCTGCAGCTGTGCTGCACTCCACCTGCATTCTTCAGCATTTAATGAGATCTTCTGCTACGGACACTCAGAACATTTTTGCACCTTCTATTTTAAAACAATTAAAGATTCTCTGGTCATCCTGTTAGTTTTGGCTCTCCCTGCACAAACTTTGTGCCACGTATAAAGCCAATTACCAGACAAGCGTGAAAGTTTGATCTCATTGGGACAAACTCAGTTGTTAGGTAAAGTGTAAACAGTTCTCTTTTGCTTTAGTGATTCAACCTCTGACTTTTACTCATATGAGTTTGCTCTCCAAGAGAGGAAGGAAGGGAGAGGGGAAAGTGTGAGAATTTTAAGAACGTTCTGACTAGGATATTAGAAGTAAGCATGCAGCTACTCAGCGGTAACAGCAATGCATGAACTTAGCCCAAAGGTCTTACATTTTTCTCTGTGAGAAGTGAACAAAAAAGACCTTAATTTTGCTACAGTCACTGAACAACACTGAGTAAGCGTACTGCTCTGTGCTCTTCACTGTGTCAGCAATCGGCCACATTTCAAACTGAATTAAATGTCTTTTCTCCCAAATGTTGTGGTTTTCTTCCCCTTTCCATCACCGCTGGTTATTTCATCTTTGTTCCTACTGAACAAGAGCTCTGTCATTCTGGTCTCCATTTCCCCTTTCCTCTCACATCCTGCTTACATAATATGTCTAAAAGCATCTTGACTACCAAAACCGAGTCTACACTTCGGTTGTCTCTCACTAAGTTATAACACCTCCTCCTCCTCATATGTTTGAGAACTTGGCTTCTGCAAATCAGTTTCTTACAGATGGTACTTCCATTTACTGGCACCAATTGGTTACTTAAAAGTATTAGTCATTGGAGATACACATTTTATAAAACATGTGAAAAATAAGAAAGAATAAACAGGAACATACAGTGACATACTGCCTTGGATCTTTCCCAGTCTTTTTTCCTCATAAGGACAAATACTAGATAGTTTGCACCATGTATTTATGTTCAAGTGAGGTTATGATGTAGGCAACTAATTAATATTGAGAAAGTATTAATGCTTTTTTAATAGTCAAAATAACCATCCCCCAAATGCCATACTAACAGCATTATAGCCTTATTTACAGAGCACTGACTCAGATCCAGAAACAACGCATTGGACTCATGACCTCCCACTGCTTTTCCATTTGACCTTGAGCAAGGCTTAATCTTTCAGTGCCTTTATCTTCCCCTCCATAAACGTGAAGAAAAAGATTGTTATCTACTGCAAATGAGCTGACATTCGGGCTTGTCTGCACTCCTCACACCCCCTAGCCCTGTTCCCCACCTCAACTCACTGAGTGCTGGCAGGTAATTACACAAAACCAGACAATCTGAGGAACGGACCTGGGATTTCTCCTGGAAGATGCCATGAAAGACCATGGAGGTTCACACACATGCATTTTTGCAGGACTACAGTTTAGGCACAGCAAGACAACCTTGTTCTGTTCTCTTCCCTGGACCCTTTTCAATCCTCCAGTGCCTCCAACACCAAAAAACCACATCACTGCCCTTGTAATAGGAAGCCTAAAAACAAACAGGAAAAACCCTGCATATATCTTCACCACCCCAAACTAAGGCCACTACAGCTTAACAGATTCTTCCCATTTGCCTTCCATGGACACCCGAGCTGCTTTTTCAGCATTTTATCCGCTCCAAATCTCTCGGTCTTCCCTCACTGAAAAGGAACCTGTCCTCTCTGTTCACCCAGCCACACAAGCTAGGGCTCTCCCAGGCCTCAGAACCTGCCGGTGCCTGGTCTCCACCTCAGCCCTCACCTGGACCCATCCCCTCACAGCCTCCTCTCAGCTGCAGCCCCGGTTCCCTCAGCTTGCTCCCGCCTCAGCCCCGGTTCCCTCAGCTGCAGCCCCGGTTCCCTCAGCTCGCTCCCGCCTC
>NW_009260831.1:247546-265474 GCF_000687185.1 Egretta garzetta | reverse complement strand
GAGGCGGGGGCCGGTGTCGGTGTGGTGTGCGGGGCTCGTCCCAGCCCTCTCCTCTGCCGCCCCGGGGCTGAACAACAGCGTATAAAGTCGTGGAAAAAAACCAAACGGTGCCAAATCAAGGATATAGCAAAAGTACTCCTTCAAAGCACAATCCTTCAGAAATAAACGAGGTCTTAAGAGAAAAAGGAATCGAGAAGTTGTTACAGGATTTAACAGGGAACAGTTTACAGGCAGTGATGGAAGGCTAAAGGATAATGCAAGTTCCATCCTTCCCTTTTTTAAAAGGTCTTTTAAAATGCATTACTTTCCGCAGGGTGGTGGTGGTTTATATCATGAATTAAAATCTCTACGTACCTGTTAAGTATCCGTACATTGGGGCCAAGTCGTTACCTTGAAGCGATTGCAATTCTGCCTCAGCAGTTACTTGTGTTAAATAATTAAATGTAATTGCCAGTGTTATATCTGGCCATTTCAGACATGGGAAGACTGCCAGCCTCTATGATGTCTGGATTTGTTGTTGTTTTTACATCCTGTGGTGCTATTATGTGCATCATAGATCATCATGTGACCTTTGGTTGATATTTCAGGGGGGTTTGTTGTTAAATAGCACTATTTATTTGGTGCAGGAAACTGGCTGGCAAATAACTAACAAAATATCCAGCCATTTAAATCGACCACATTATTTGCTTACCTAAAAGAAAAGGTTGAGAATTTTAACTTTTTTTTTTTTTTTTTTTTTTTTTCTTCTGAACTGTAATTGACACAGATGTCACTTTTGGTTTAGGTGCCTGTTGCAGTTGAGGGCAGAAGGTGGTGTAGAATATTAGCGCTATCTAGGATGTCAGGACTAGCGATAGTTACTGCTCCCTAATGTATTGCATTTGGTTATGAATTCCTTAAGGATATGTTACAGGCACATAGGACAAAAAAAGTCTTACCTCTCCTGCCATGCCTAACTTCCCCTCTTCTGGATTTAAATGTAAATTTTGCTGTAGCTAAGTGTCAGAATATGTCCCTTTGTAATTATCCTAGGTAACTCAGAGGTGAGGTGAACATTTGTTTTTGTTCCTGACTCTACACAGTGTGCTGAGCCGAACTTACTTCATGCACTGTGAGAGACTGCCTGCATAAATCACATCTACGGATACGTGTAGGGCATGCTGAGCCTGCTTAGACATTATGCTGATCTAGATGTATAGGTTAGGCAAGGATAGCTTAATATGGGCAGATGACATAAATCTTCAAGTGACATTTCACTTCTAATGCTCTTGTGAATCATTAATAAATATTAGCTTTCTTGTATGCATTCTGCCATCATCCGTTACATGCCTTCAGCGTGAGATGTGGCTGTGTTACCACATGCAGAATTGTGCCTACTGGATTCACACTTCTAGTGATCACAGTTAATAGACAGATTGTCCTGTGTCAGCTCCTAAGAAATACATGAAAATAACCTGACTTCCCAAGACCTATGTACATTATTCTATGTAATTTGCCTGCGGTATGGTAAGTTCAGCAGCTCAGTGTTTATAATATCAGAAGGGATAAATAGGCATTGAGAGAAAATACAGTGGAGATCCCCCCCCCGCCCGCAAGGTTATTGGGTAATCTTTGAAATATCTAAAGCCATTAAACTCACTCATTTTGAGGTACGTTTTAAGATGTCATCTGTGATGGGTTGGTTGTGGTATTTTAATGGTGTCTTCCGAAGGGATGGAGTCTCTTTAGGGAAAATTAACAATGATGGTTAACAGTTTAGATTGAAGAACATCTTTTTGCAGTAGCGTTGCTTTTCTCTACATGTACCCTTAGCTGTATTCTTTTATGTAAAGATATAGAAAAAGACCCTGCTGTAAATGGATAGCGTTGAACAGAACATCTGTGGAAGCAGTGTAAGAGAAGTACCCATAATTCCGCACCCTTTGAAAATTCCATGAAAAGATTTTCTGTGGCAGATACGTAGTCTCTTTTTTCATATGGCAGTTGACAGAGAAGGACTGTTACTGGCACACTTTTAACATTCTTTTCATAACAGAAGTTCACTCATTTGGATAGAATTTGCACTAAATTTTGTCAGTAGTGGATGCAAAAGGGTTCTGTCATAAATTTTAGAGATTGTGCCACAGAACTGTACCATAGTAGTCATAATTTTGCTCATCAGAAAGAGAGATTTGTATACCTTTGAGGATACACAACTCTGATTTCCTGACATCTGAAAGTATTTTTAAGAAACCAGTATTGCAACTGAAAGTTTAAACCTTTACACCCCGAATTCTATTTTAGATGGCAAATTGTTATCAGATGATGTTACACATTACGTTGTCCCTGACTGCAAGGTTGTTCAAGAATACCTTGAGATTCTCGAGTTTCCGGAGCTGAAAGGTATTATTTTCATGCAAACAGCATGTCAAGCTGTGCAACATCAAAAAGGACGCAGGTACTTATCCTATGATAACTTATTTTTAACTTAGATTGAAGTAAAGATACTAACTTTGTGAAATGTGTATTTAAGCACAGTAACCCAAAGTCGACAAATATACTGTACTTAATTTGTTTTTACATCTTTCAAGTGTCTTAATGTGATTTTACAGAGGGGAGAGAACTGTGGTCCTTTGCGACCCATGGACATCAATGCCTGTCCTAGTTTTCACTTGACATGAAGTGATATTAAACCTGTAGCATTATTAACTAAGCAGATGGCTTGTGACAGGAATTAAGGAGACAAGGCAGTAACGATATACCATGTGCCACAAATAGATTATGGACATGGTTTTGGTTTGCCGTATTAAAGACTGAGCACTTGTCTTTGGGGAGCAGCTAATACTATTTTATGGCACTTACCTTACCAGACATTAAACTCTGTATTGCCTTTGCATATAAGAGTGCAATTCGCTATCAAGGTCTTCCTACATTTCTAAAGCACAAATACCTTTGAAGAAATAGCTCTTGTCCCAGAAATGACAAAGCGAGTTCCTGAACACTTACGATGTCTTGTGGGGCTTGTTGGAAAAAATAATATGTTTAACAATCAGAAGCATTCATAATGAAAATTAGAAAACCTTGCTTAAAGATGATGGTTTAGGTTTTATCATCAATGGTGTAATTTAATCAATGCATTTATTTGTGCATGACAGTACTTTTCCTTGATTTTTTTAGCTGTATTTTCATCTGGAGTTAAAACAGCATTATCAAAAGAAAGCACAAGACTGTATTTATCTTTTTTGTATTCCAGACAGTACAACAAGTTACGAAATCTAGTAAAGGATGCCCGACATGACTGTACTGTGTTTGCTAATGAATTCCACCAGCATTCTTATTTGCCAAGAGAGAAGGGAGAATCCATGGAGAAATGGCAGACCAGGTTTGTTTTAACTTATGTAGTATTGCGCTGGACAACATCGTGGCATTGTATTTGGGAATATTAGCATGCAGTGGGTACCTAAGAGTTCATACTTTTGCTTGGCTTAGGTCTGGAACAGTTCACGATAACTGAGAGTTTACATTGTCCTTTTGTGATTAAGAAAGTGTCAACATTGTTTTCTTTGGAAAATAGACAAAAATGTATTTAATTAAATGCAATAATGCTAAAAAAAAAAGGTGGGTCATTTTAAAGTTACACGGCCATTTTAAACAATACTTTAGCATAACAAATAGATCTCTCACACCTTGCTGGACTGTTCGATGTAGTGTTTGATAGCCTGCAAACACCATAGCGTTGGAGTCCTGGCAGTTCCAACTTGCTTTTTGCAAACTTTGACTAAGAGGAACAATATGTTGTGTTGCAGCTAGGGCACAAATGGATGTATTGGGGGGGGAAACATTTTATTTTCCTCTGTTCTCTTGGTGCTTATGTATGGCACTTAAAAATCTTTGCAGATGTAAGGTTTATGTAGTTTGGTGTATACATCTCAAAAGTAGGCGTGTTAAACTAAAATCTCATTTATACAAAGCCTGCAAATGTCTTGCAAGTAGCAAATGAGATATGTCAGAAATCTTATTTCAAACTTTGCTTTTCTAGGAGTATTTACAATGCAGCAGTCTGGTATTATAATCACTGCCTGGGTCAGATGCCAGTTGTTATGGTAACAGAAGATGAAGATGCTATCAGGCAGTACGGAAATGAAACAGAAGGAGTGTTTGTGATTTCCTTCAAGGTAACATGTCAGAAAAATAGAAGGTGGTTCCCTTTATGCTGCATCAAAACGATGAAGCAAGTACATTAGAGCCCAATGTATAGTGCAAATCATTTCAGAGTTTATGTTTAAGAAAACTCTGATGCTAACTCCTGTCTTCATTTATCAAAGAAAGCAAAGATGTCAGTCATGGGAATGTCATAAAAAATGGTGGCAGCGAACAAACCAGAGAACTGAAAAGAAAACCAGCAGCGTTAAAGATAGAGGTCATCTTTCTCATGAGCCCTTTTCGTTGTTTTCCTTGTTTTTAAAGAATTTGGCATTGATGAACAATGATCAGTTACCTCAGCCAGCTGTCTAAATTTGTGGTGCAAGCAGTCCATAAACAGCTGTGGCCTAAATATCCATCAGCATTATTCTGCCAGTTTACTTCAGCCTTCACTACTTAGGGTACAGTGGTGCGTGAGAAAATAATTCATTTTTCATTTACTTCTGGATGGGATGTTTATGTTTACCTCTGAAAGGATGTTGAGGAAAACCAGGACCAAACAGATTTACCTTAAAGCTAGATAAAAATGATGATGCTTGTTTTTTTATTAATTGCTACAAGGCAATGGGAAGTGGCCCAAATGTAGCATACAAAATCATATAGAAAGTGGAAAAATGATAGTGGGTTGCCAGTTTGATTTTTCTGTTACGGCACTTCAGAAGAAGTAAGTAGCCTGGGTGGGGTATATTGGTAGTAAAAGTTTGTGAATCTCTAGTCTCAGATGCTGTCTTAACAGTCGTGCCTCCCTTGTTGTATTTAGCAAACGAGTTAGGGTGAATCTGGAACAAATCTGTGGTGTTCAGAGCAGGCACCTCATGACCGATTGGAAGTGCTATTTGAGTATAGCATATGAGACAGCTCTTGTCCATCATGGGCTTTCCGAATGCATCATTTAAAGAACAGAGACGTCTCAATACTTTCATGTTTGTTTATATATGTGCATACAGAATTACTTGGATAACTTTTGGCCTGACTTAAAGGCTGCCCATGAACTCTTTGACTCTATACTTCAAGCTCGGCGTGAACGGGAAAGTGAAAGCCAAGAAAACAATGGGAAAGAATATCCCGAGCACTTACCTGTGGAAATACTGGAGGCTGGGATCAAATCTGGAAGATACATACAGGTAATTTGCTATAGAGAGCATACACAGAACATTGCGGTCTTGTCCCTTCAGTTGCCTGAATTAGACTGATGAGATAAAGAAATATTGCTATAGTGGGAAGAGGGAAAGAAAACCAAAAAGCAACAGTAAGAGGGTGGGGAGGATTAGGAGTCTCAAAATATTTCCCCTACTTCATCTTGTGAACATGTGTTGTTTTTTTTTTTTTTTTCTCTTGGAGAAGTTAAAATGAGAATTTGTTACTGAGGATCTTCATTTTGCTATGAATTTTTCTTCAGGTTGATATGAGGTATAACCGAGAAACTAGGTGTGATACGAAGCAGCTAGATCTCATTCTTAAAAATAAATAACATTGCACAAGGGCAGCATTGCTTTCTTCATTTGCACAGAGATCTCTCAGTCAGTGAAATTACTTTATGGTTTCATGGCTGTTCAGGGCCTTAATATGGATTGTTGGTGGACAAGTGTCCTTCTCTTACAAATAATTTGACGAATTAGAGGTAGTAATTCGTTCCTTTCATGACAATTTCAGCAGTGAGGCGAGAACAGAATATGAAACAGAAAGACTGAGGTTTTTCTTTCTTGTAGGAATAACTCCAGATTCCGTATTAAGGCAGGCAGTAAAAGCAGTCTTAGGCTGCCTGTGCTTTGAATAAAAGGACCTTTACCATCTTACAATTAAATTGAGCATTTAAAAGAACTTGCCATTCTTTTCCAGAAATGAGTACTTAAAGTTCTGCATCGTACGTTCTCCCCCTATAGAGGGAACAGTTGTGTTCAAAATAACCTGCATATCAATAAAAACTACTAATTTATATAAACATAATTGTAAATCCTAAAATTTTATACTTTAAAGTTGGCTGTTTAGAGATGTGACTTGTTTTCATTCTGTTTATCGGTTTGTTATTTTCTTTTAGGGTACACTGAATGTCAATAAGCATAGAGCGCAGCTGGAGGCTTTTGTCCGACTTCAGGGATTTGGCAGCAAAGAAACAGGTGAAAAGACAACGGGAGGATTTACTCAATGCCTTTTTGACACTGTCTGCGCTTTTTATCGGAAGCCATGTAGCCATATGGGTGTAGCTGTTCGATTATTGAACAAGATGAAAGCTGAGATACTCCAGTGCTTGGGTTGTTTTTGTGGGCCAGAAAAGAGGCTGAGGGTTAACCCAGAGGGTGGGCCTCATGAGAAGGCAATACCCTTTATAGCCTCCTTCCTCTTTCTTAGTACCTTTGGCCATGTTTTGGACTCTTGTCCTGCTAGCAGCTTTCCCTCTACCTTTTCTGAAGTTGAATATTCATGCAACTTGTTATCTCTGTGCTTTGCTCTAACTTCGGATGACCACTCGTTTGATTGACATGAGTGTTTGCGTAGCTGTTGGCAGGATTAGGAAGCTGGGCGTCGTGAACATTATGGGAAAAGTGCCTTTTGGATCAGATTGGAACACCAGTATTGTCTTTCTGGTATGCGTTAGTAATAAATACCTCGAAGGAACAGTCCATTACCCTTGTGCAGATACATTGTTCCAGCTTTCACTACTAAGTACTTTCAAATGTTCCTGTGACAGACCCTGCAGTCAAACCAGCGTTCAATATACTACTTGTTTTTTAAAAACTTGGTTTATTCTGGACCCTGCCCAAAATCCTGTGGCAGTGATTTCCACAATTTAACCGCTGCCTAACTTAAAGCTGCTGCCTAAGAACAATGAACTCGTCCTAGCCTATGCTGCTTTTTATCCAAGAGTTCACTTACAGAATTGCTTAGTATCTCCTTTTTAAAAAAAAAAAAAAAAAGAGGAGAAGGTTTCAATTTTCTTGCAATATTAATTACTTGCCAGGAGTCGTTTTTGGAAGAAATCATACTGCAAATGTCATTTTCTGTTATTGCAGCAGACTGCTGCCAAGAGTGGCAGGATTTGAATTTTTTAGCAGTTTATGGTTCTATTTCTTTTTATTTTAAATTTAGAACTTCAAAGTGACATCCTTATTTATGGGGCCAAGGCTCGAAATCGTGCAATCCATGGTGACGTGGTAGCTGTTGAGTTACTACCTTTGCATGAATGGAAGGGAAGGACCGTTGCCCTTTGTGAAAATGAGACTGAGGATAAAGCACCCGCGGACACCACCGGTGACCCTATGCCCACAGGTAAAGCAGACAGTGTGATACAGTGTTTTGAGATTACCTCAATTCCTTGGTCCGAGCTCTGTTGTACTCTTCATTATATAGTCCCTTCCCTCGATTTCTGTGATTGTCACATTTTTTGCTCTGTAGTAAATTTGGAGTGATTATCCCAAATTAAAGCATTGTAACACAACCCAGCGAGAAGGCCACTAGATTCTTTCTATATGCGGAACCCCCCCCCCCTTTTTTTTTTGTTCCTTTAATTTCATTCTCAGAAATAGCTGAATTCTGGTAGTTACCTTCCTAAAATACTGAGGTGGGAATACTTTGCTACCCAAATGCATGCTGTCACTCTTGACAGCTCTACAAGAGACGAACTGCCATTCCAATGCAGACCAGTTTACCAGAGTGTGCACTCAAGTCGTCTGCTATCGCTGTGATTATACAGAAAGATAACAGCATCCTTGTAGTTCCTTGATGACAAATAATATTCAAGATGAAAAAAATTTTTGTTAGGTGAAGAAGTATCCAGCTCCCATTACAATGTGACATGCCTGTGTACCACGGGAACTTAGGTTTATTTGAAAATATTACTCTGCAGGTATAGCTACATCTTAAAAGTTTGCTGAGGTCAGAGTTAAAAAGTTTTAGGAGGTTAATTCTCTTCCTGCAAGAAAATGCTGTTTGATTTTGATCTTTGCTATTAAAAATTTTCCATATTTTTTGCTAGAATTGGCCACATTTCAGTAGTAGCGAGAATCTCTCTGAATAATTTATGTACTGTATCAGCTGAAATCTATACAATGAGTCTCCACATAAATAAAAGCTCTTTAAAATCTGTTGGCTGTGCCAACAATAATTTATAACAAACTTGTATTGTTGTCTGCATACCATATGTTGTTAGCAATTGTAATACAGATTTGTGGACACACTTGCTCACGTTACAAAGCACTGAATCTTCTACACTTCCCACATATTTGCTTTCGTGTTCCCGTTTAACTCTTTAATGTTCCTTATGAAAAGGTAAAGTTGTTGGAATCATTCAAAAGAACTGGAGGGATTATGTGGTCACTTTCCCTGCTAAAGAAGAGAGCCAGTCCCAGGGCAGAAACACTCAGAAAATCCTTGTTACACCTTGGGACTACCGAATTCCCAAAATCCGGATCAGTACCCAGCAAGCTGAAGCATTACAGGTAATTTAACAAAAGCGTTTCTCTGTTCTGTGCTTCTGCAAAAGTGTGCGGGTGTTACATGCTCTAATGATGTTTTCCTTGGCAAAAACGTGGGTAAAACTATTAAAAAGTGAAGTCTCTGAGAGTAGTTCAATTTCTGCCCTGAAGGAGTGTGTTCAATTCCTGTCAAAACTGCGTCAGCTTCAGGTAATAAAACTTATTTGAATTCTGAATTTGGGCCACAGGCCAGGTACCCTGAGAATTTATATACTACTTGCTTTGTTTTTTTCTGATAAATTAAAGGTCATATTAGGGCTGGAAATTGTAATAGCCCTTGTGACTTTACTGGATCTATGACTATATATACCTTCAATGGAAGTAATAAGGAGAGCTTTTCAACAAATGGATAGTGAATTATGATGATTAGCCTGCTGTTGCTGCAGATAGAAGAAATGTGGTTTTGTTCGTTCCTAGCTGCTTTTACCTTGTATTGTGAAGTACTTCTTCACTGTCAAGAAGTAAATTCCAATTCTGTCTTTTCTGGTATAAGAATATTTGGGTACATCTTGGTTTTGCTTTTATTTTTTTATACTTCAAGATTGACATTCTCCATATAATGACCCCAAGCGGGTCTTTGCTCAGAAAAGAAATGTCATTCTCAGTATTGGTTTGTGTGCTTCTCGTTGTGGGTTTCTTTTTCCTTTCTATAAAGTTTTCAGAGTTGCCAATCTCTTTGGATAGCGTTGTTTGCCCCTGAAGGAGTATTTATATTGATTGCTTGTCAGGAGCAGATTGCTGTTCTAACAGAATTGTCTGGCTGCAGGAGTATAGAGTTGTCGTGCGTATTGATTCTTGGGAATCAACTTCTGTATATCCAAATGGACACTTCGTGAGAGTTCTAGGAAGAATTGGAGATCTTGAGGGGGAAATTGCAGCTATTCTGGTGGAGAACAGCATCTGCGTTGCCCCTTTCTCAGAAATCCAGGTTAGTCTCTGTGGTTAGATACGCTATTTTCTGTTGATATCCAGGGTCTGTTCCTCAAAGAGAGGGACCCTCTTACAGCTGAATGTCTTAGCTGCCAACAGGTTTTTGAAAGCTGAAAACTTATTTATGGGTTATTTTTCTGGAATTACTTTTGGATCAGTGGTTCTATAGATACTACGAATTTTCAAGTCACAAGCAATTTTAAGACAACATGTTTGCTGTGAGGAGAAGATTACAAACTCTTAATCCTAATTTGAGGTAATATAATACGCGTAGCATTCTTTTCAGTTGTTTCATACTTTCTGTGAAGCAAATGTAATAGACTGACTTGGAAAATGGAATGGAAGAAGAATTTATTTAGGATTAAAAAGCACACAAAATAATTGACGGAGTAGAAAGGAAAAGCTAATTTGTTGGCTTCTTTTTGTAGAAGAGATTGAATTGTGTGTTCATCTGTAATGTTTTTGTCCAGATGAGTGAAATGCCCACGAGTTCTTCAAAGAACCCATGGAAAGTGAATCCAGAGGAGGAAAAAAAACGTCTCGACTTGAGAGATACACACTTGATATTCAGCATCGACCCAAAAGGCTGCGAGGATGTGGATGACGCGCTCTCCGTGAGAACTCTGCCTAATGGGAATCTAGAGTTAGGTGTCCACATTGCAGACGTCACCCATTTTGTGGCAGCAAATTCTTACACTGACGTTGAGGCCAGAGCAAGGTAAATTATTTTCTAAAAATTAGAAAATGTATGGAGCTTAGCAGCTGGTGATGCTACCCTAAGGAAATGTCAGGAAACACTGGAAGGAAGGAAACATTCTTTCTTCTTCTGTCATGGAAGCAGCTTATTAAAACTTATTTATAGCTAATTCTGCTTTTATTTGGGTAAAATAGGCCTGCTGGGGAAGAAGCTGCTTTCTGACCTGCTGCTTCACCCTTTTGCTGTGAAACTGCTCTTTCCACAAAGTTAGGATTTTTCTCTTTTTTTTTTTCCCTAATCACTGGTGTTCGCTTTCTAGTCTACTTTCACATATGTGAGCTGAAGCATTTACAAACCGCTTGTTTGCATTCCAAGGGGGATGGATCTTCACACAGAAAACAGGGCACCAACAAAATGGAATTAAGTCTTACATGAATTTAATTTCAGAGGTATTTGGCAGGCTTATGTTTTAATATTCAGTCTTGTGTTTCAATATGCCAAATATTCCATTCTTTTTTTTTTTTTATTTTATTGCCACTGTTTTGGACTTAAACTGCTGAATCACTTTATGAGATGTATTCTTTGTAGATGCAAAGAAATGTAAGCGGTGTGGGGAGCAGAAATGTTTGGTGTCGCCATTAAATGACCTCTTCTTAGCTGAGCATCTTTTGTACATCCCTAGCTCTGCCCTTAAAGGCAGTTGAAGACACTGAGGAAGGCAAAATTAGGCTTGTACTATACAAATAGTTATTTAAATAATTTGACTTCAGTATTGTACGCGTTCTGTAAGAATAACCTTTTAAAACCATGCAAAGTGTCTTGTTTTGCTGAAGCTATGCTTATACCGCAAGCTGCTTGGGAGATACACACCAGTGAGTCCTCGTGAGAAGAACAGTGAATGTGTTTTATTCCTCAGGGCAACAACTTACTATTTAGCGGATCGTCGTTATGACATGCTGCCCTCCGTCTTGAGTGCTGACATATGCTCCCTTCTTAGTGGCGTGGATAGGTAAGATTTTGTGTAGCAACCGCTTACGCACTTGCTCTTTGAATTATTTGTTAGTGTTTGTAAGCGGAGTAGTAGGGAGCCACAAAAAGCTTGAATTACAGAATTATACAAGGACTGCCTCGTCCCCCAGTAATGTTTACTCTTACCCTTAGCAATTTGCTTTGTATGTAAACAGCAACCTAAAGGTGAAGGCGTCTTTGTTCCTTGTTTTTTCACATGGGTTTCAGTCTGCAGCACATGCGCTCATGTGAACGGTCACGTTTTTTACTATTGTCCTATTCATCAAGCATGCAGTGACCCCGTTTTATTACAATTTACAGGGCTGGCTGGCATGAGGATATGCAGGGTGTAGATACATTCCTTGTGGATGCCTCTGACTAATAAAATAAAAATGAATAATAATTATTATTGCGGTGTAGCTGTGCTTTAAAACAGATGTGGCCTTAGACCTTAGGGGTCCCCTGCCTCAACAGGTGCTCACCTAGTTGGTCCTTATTAAGCTGTGATAGATGCAAGTGCATTGATTAGTGGCATTGCCAAGCACTGGTTTGTTTCATGAAGAAACAGATGTTTCCAGTAGAAAAAAAACCAAACCAGAATGAAACATGTCAATTTGTAGCAGTTGGATGTGCTTGAAATGATAGTTTAAGTCAACCAGAACTATTTATAGACTTGTGATCTTATCTTTAAGGTATGCTGTAAGTGTCTTGTGGGAACTAGAAAAAGAATCATACGAAATGCTGCGCGTCTGCTACAACAAAACCATCATTCGATCTGCGTACAAGCTGGTTTACGAGGCAGCACAGGGGTTACTGGATGGAGACACAAGTGCTGTTGGTGATATCCTGGAACTGAAAGATCTGGATGAAAGAACCAGACAGAAGCAGCTGGACGAACTGGTGTGGGCAATATCGAAACTCGCAGATATAGCACGACACGTTAGAGCTAAGCGGGACAGCTGTGGTGCTCTGGAACTAGAAGGGGTAGAAATCCGAGTGCAGCTGGATGATAAAAATAATATCCATGATCTCATCCCCAAGCAGCCGCTGGAGGTGCACGAGACGGTAGCGGAATGTATGATCCTTGCCAACCACTGGGTGGCAAAAAAGATTTCAGAAAATTTTCCTCATCAGGCTTTGTTGCGTCAACACCCTCCACCACGACAGGAATTTTTTACTGAACTTCGAGAATGTGCCAGTGCCAAAGGTTTCTCCATCGACACACGGTATCTTTTATTACTTAAGTGCTTTAACTGAAGTTAAGCAATGAACTGTTTGGCTATGTTACCGTCACAAAGCAGTACAGTTCTAAGAATCCATGTTAATAGACGCTGGATAGCAATTCTTAAAAAAAAAAGTATTTACCATAAACTTTCTGTAAGCAGGAGACGATGTGCTAAACAAGAGAGGCTGCCTACGTTCTGATGGCGGGACCGAAAAGGGCACCATCTGAGTAATTCTACCCGTAGCCAAAAAGAAGTGGTTCAGCCAGTGTGCAGTGGTTAAGCGCTGCAATAGCCGTGTTTGCGCTGTGTTTCCTGTAATAGCAGTGCAAGGGAGGACTTGTTTAAATCAAGTTAATTCTGTGTAATACAGTCATTTTGAATGACTCCAAATAATTCAGAATTACTTTGTCAGGATAACCACGAGAAAGCTTCGTCACGTTGGGAGGCATCATTTCGGGACATCACAGAGTGCCAAGGGCATCCGCAGTGGCTCCTTTTATTTGGATGTCACCTTGTCCCATTCGTGCTCCCCTGCGCAGCGCAGGTTTGGGGCCAGCTCACTGTCTTTTCTGTACTGCAGAGAAGCGGGGTTTGCTCTAGTCCTTCTTGGTTCTCCAGGTTGCACAAGACAGGCCTGTTGGTGAAAACAGGGGTGTTTTTTCTAAACATATTTTTCTAGAGCAGAGCTGTTATTAAACTGTGTTGAAAGTTTTAATATCATTCTGCTTGTCATTTGTATTTTTATATTAATAACAATAAATTGTTATATGCTTTTGTACGCTCTTTTTAACTATAGGCTATTATGATCAGGGATAGCCTAATTTTCTTCAGAATTAACACTTTTTTGACAGGTCTAACAAAGCATTAGCAGAGTCTCTGGATAAAGCAAATGACCCATCGGACCCAATTGTAAATACGCTGTTGCGATCTATGGCCACTCACGCAATGTCTAACGCGTTGTACTTCTCAACTGGCTCTTGTCCTGAGGAAGAGTTTCACCATTACGGTATCCTCTCACTATTCTTTATGCTATTCCTGCTCACTGTTTCTGAACTGGGGGGGGGGAAGAGCCAGTCGATTGCTTTGATTGCTCATCACCGCTTCTTTTTTTATTTGTAGGACTTGCCTTAGAGAAGTACACTCATTTCACTTCTCCAATTAGAAGATACGCCGATATTGTTGTCCACAGACTCCTGATGGCAGCGACTCTGAAAGAAACTAAAGGAGACGTCAAGGATTACATATTCAGTAATAAGGATCTCGAGGAATTGTGCAGACACATTAATAACAGAAACCGGGTAAGATGGTCAGGGGCTGCGTGCCTCCGTACGTTCACACGCTGCCCAGCGGAATGGGACACCAGCCTTGACCGCAGCTTTGGGGTACCACAACAACACCATACCGCCTCATTTTTGTTTATAATACTTTTGGGTTTTTTTACTTAAATACCAGTTTTCTTCAGAGAGTGGAAGTAAAAGTTACTTCATGCTTCACCTGTACTACACGTAGGATTTCCTTTTAGATGTAATTTTTGTAGGGGATGGGTAAGAGAGTAAGTAATGGAAAAAAGAAACTACGGAAATTAAAGCCAAACAAGCTCGTTGAAATATTTATTTCGGTTGTTTCATCTTCTCTTTTTACCGGGGGGCGGGTGTGCTTGCAGGCAGCCCAGCGTGCTCAGAAACAGTCTACTGAACTCTTCCAGTGCATGTACTTCAAGGACAAAACCCCAGAAACAGATGAGCGCTGCATAGCAGATGGTGTTATTTACTCGATTAGAACGAACGGCGTGCTTGTTTTTGTACCAAGGTGAGTTGGTTAGAGCTTGGACTGAGCTGAAAAATAACACGTGTTACTAGAATGCCACGAGGGCACCTCTGGTCCTTGAGAAAGCAAGTGTTTAAAGTGTGGCCTGGTGTTGACTGACAACTGCGTTTTAGATTGTTACAAATCATAAGCAGCGCGTTTCTCTGCATCGCCTCTGGACAGGAGCCCCTGGGAGGCCACAGAGAGACTCTGCTGCACAGCGTGTATTCATTTCAAAACATTAAAAGGCCATTTTTTGCTGAAGCAGCTGCTAGGGCAGAACAATGACTGGAATAGCTTTTGCTTTTTTTTTTTTTCCCCCCCTCTCTTTTTAACCATAGAAAATCGTTAGTTACTTAAAGAAGGGGCAGTTTTAAATTTGCAAATCCCAAAGCCATGCATTCCTCAGCACTCTTTTTCCTTCACTCAACTGTAGTGTGCACGGGCTAGGAGCACCTTCCGCACAGCTGCTCCTCGTAGGCAGCGGGGAAGCAGAGCAGCACGTACACGATGCTGCTTACAGCAGCTGGGCTCTCACCTCAGTGCCTGTCTCAGCTCTGCCCCCAGTTTATCCAAGTGGGAAGCAACTCTTTGCATGAAGCTAATGTTAGGTTTTACTTTCTGAGCTTTCAAATCTGTATGTTAAAGTAAAGTATATTAAATGTGTTCTGCTTATAAATTGACTAGTAAGTGATGTGAGAAGGCACTAGGTCATCGTGGAACTGGAGAGCAGTGCCTCTCGTAACGCTTGGCCTGCTCTTCAACCTTTCCTTTCCCTTACTGGCTCTGGACAGTTGGGATTAGTGAGTGATCTTTGTGGCTGTGCATTACCGGTAGCAACACTGTCTACTCAGCTAGCTGACAGGTACAGGAAACGCAGGCCTAAGACCTGTGCTTGAAAAAAAACCCAAGCAAAGCCCAAACCCCCTCTACAGTGATGTTGGGGAAAGCAAACCATTACGTGAATAGCCCTGACTGCCATGAGTGCAGCCAGGGGCTGCCTGATCCCAACACTGAGCTTGGACATAGAGCAGCTGGCTGCAGGCCTCCAGCATTCCAGCGGGCTTGGACACAGGGCTGATGAGCCAGGAAAGGCTCCTTCCAGAGAACCCAGCAAATACTCTGCTGGTCTAAGTAACTTTTTTTTTAATGGAGAGCTGTTTCCTCGCCACGCTGCCCAGAATAACCTGTCATGCTGCTCTTCTGCCATTATCGGGCCATTCCCAGCTCCACCCAACGCGTAGGACTTTTGCTTTGCTGCTTTTGAAACACTTCACTCACCATCTTCATGCTGGTTTCGTATACTCGAGGGGTTGCTTTGACAATGCACATCAGCATCCCTGAAGCAGGATTATCAGGCTAGGGCGCATGCCCCTTTGTTGCTTTTGTGTAACCCTCGCTGGCCTCCTGTTGGTTTCAAAATGAAGAGACCTGATAAGGGCGAGAGTGTTAGAATGGCTGCTGGCTGCTCAGCTGCTTTTTTTGTAGATACGGAATCAAAGGTGCCGCATACATGAAGAACAAAGAAGGCTTAGTCATCTCTTGCCAAGGAGACAGGAGCTGCGAGTGGAAACCTGGATCACTTCATCGCTCTCAGAATAAAATTACTTCCACTACAACTACTGGAGAATCAGTGACATTAAGCCTTTTTGATCATATTACAGTGAGTATTTAATCTGAAGGAAGTAAAAGGAAATAGCACTATCGGAAATAAAATAATTTGTATATTGCTTTTCAGGTGAAAATACTTGTGCAGACCTCCCGCTGCCATGCCGACACGATCAAGCTTGAAATAATCAGGAACACCCCGTACCAGACTCCAGACACAGAGGTTTCCCAGAAGAATTTTCATGTGGTGAAATCGGACTTGGTAAAAGAAGTCAGTCAGTCTGCAGAAGCAGCCCAGCGTGCCCATGAAAAAGCCAGGGTTGAAGTAATGGATGAAGACTACCAGGAGTACTGCCAGACCAAGGGAGCGAGCTTGTACCAGCTGCTGGAGGAGATTAGGGACTTGGCGCTGTTAGATGTTTCGGCCGACTTTGGAACTTGAACTGTAACCTAGCGACAGCTGCTTGCTGATGTTCTGCTCTGATCCATTTTGTATGATTTTTTTTTTTTTTAAAACAATATTTAAATATTCATGAGACATTTTAATAAGTGAATGTCTATTTTAAATAATTATTTTTATCTGATTATGAACATGTATGAGTTTTTAAAAGATTTTATACGTGATAAATCGCATCTTCCAGCCTAAAGACGGTGTGGTGAATTCTTTTAACTGTCACTCAAAGTTAATTTATGGACAACCTGAGAAAGTAAATTCTTAAAACCCCGGTATTTCCTGCAGGTGTCGGCCATATCCAACTGCAGTTCAGGGAGTTTAACTCATCGCTACAAGGACATAAAAAGCAAACTCCTTCACATTAATCTAGAACACAGAGTCTTTGCTGCCATGCCTCAGCTGCACATCTGGCGTAAAATGAACTTGCTTCATCTGCTCCAAGTGCTGCTCTTGTCCCAGTTCAGCATCTAGAAATTCCAGTTCTGTTACAACCAACAGTCTACCCTGTGCTGTTGCCAGAGGGCAGGCGCGGGGCCTCACCAGTGCGGTGGTTCTTGCTCACTCCACAGATGGGAAGAGCTGTTGTGCAACAAGGAGACCCAAGACTGTAAGAGGATGAAACAGAGCTGCCAGACAGAGAACAAACCAGAACGGATTTGGTCGAAGCCAAAGCACGTTCCCCCAAGGGGACGTGCTCATCTGTGAGGAGATGTCTGCCTAGCACGAGGGCTGGGGAAGGTTGGAGGGGGAGGCTGTCGTTTAACAGCCTTGTACAAGAATTTCAGCTTTGACTTCTGAAATTTAATAGCTTCCATTTTATAAGAATAAGATACAGGTACTTAATAAGCAAGTGAGAAAAAGTCCAGGACACCCGTTCAGACACAGCACTACCCACTATCATAGATACCCTCTGTTAAAAAAAACCAAAAAAAAGACACCACCAAACTTTAGTAGAAACTTCCACCTGTCAACATCCCAGTTAATGCAGTTTGGCATCAACTGTAAACAAAATCCAAAGTAGGTGGAAAAACTCATTAACATTTCCTAAAGAATATTGGGGGGAGGTGGAAAAGAGGTCTCAAACGCAGATGAAGAACTCCGTTCTGTTTTCTGGTGTACAGAGCTGCTCCTCTGTGCTTTCAAGAGTTCCGTCCAACTCCACGGCTGTCACGGTGAAGACTTCCGTGAAGCTTCTGGAGTCAGAGTGCAAAGAGCCAGCAACATTTCAATGCAATGATAGTACTTGGAACACTGAGGTCTTTCTGTTAAGGAAGTCATTGAAAGTATGGGGAGCAGTTACTGCTTTTCGCCGGCACATTCCCATTCTACATCTCCAGCTTCTGTAACAGCAACCCGAGTGTCTTCCGTAAGGTCATCAGGATCCTGAGCAACTGGGGTATTAAACTCTTCTTCCACATAACCATCAGGGAGCTCTGTTGAAAAATAAAACAGATTTTCTACCATGAGAAAATACTGTTGCTGCATGTCTGTCACCAGAACTGCAGCCTGCAGGAAAGCTGCTCCAGCACTGACCAGCACACTGAG
>NW_009260831.1:247261-247480 GCF_000687185.1 Egretta garzetta | reverse complement strand
CTAACTATAGGAACACAGTTTAAATTTGAGCTATGCATTTTGCTCTTACTAGGGAAGCAATCACTACCGTTTCCTTCAACTGACCGAGCAGCTCAGCTGTACAAGCTCCTCAGGCTTGCTGACCTTAGCATTAACACTCAAGCTAGAGTTGATTACCGTGGTGTTGTGACTGGCTGTTGCACTGCATCTTTGCTTGCCTACGCTCCAAGGCCAGCTGCC
>NW_009260831.1:240174-247166 GCF_000687185.1 Egretta garzetta | reverse complement strand
TATCCAGCCCGTTGCTTTCTCCTCCACCATCTGGTTAAAAGTGAGGGAGTGGGAGGGGGAAGAGGGGCAGAAATCAGTACTTCAAACCCAGAGATATCTACGGCTAAATACGTGTCAGGAGAACATTTTAAAAGCATTTCTATGTTCTACGTTTTACAGCTGTAGTGACAGCTGAAGATCATTCTGTAGTTTAGTTTTAATGGGCAATTTTCTGCCTAGGTCTACATACCTGATATTCAAAGTACACAACAAACACCTATCGGAGATCCCAAATGCACAACAATAATAAATACCTGAGCTCAAGAGGCATAGCTCTGTGTACTGAGGTAGCAATTATGAGCTGTGCCGGAAGGTTAAAAAGAGACGGTTAATTCTGGCAATCCTTACTGAAAGGCCAGGTCGTGTTCTTCCCACCCCTACTAATACGACCTTTGGGAAGTGGCAGGACTAGTTACAGGAACCAGACATTGAACAGTCAGGTTTGAATGCAGTATGTTCCTATCATAGAATATTTACTCCTCTGCCAACGCTAACACATGCAAAATGGAGGCAGTCTAACTCTGTTAGACAAACTTTGCCTTCCAACAGAGCAGCAGAGCACACTGAAGAGTGCCTGAGGCCAAGCACGCTTGTGCCTCTGTGCCACTTGAAGCCTGTAAAGAGAAATTAGCTGACAACAAGGTTCTGGGTTTTAATACAATAGCTGCAGTTTTTATTTCAAAACTTTAAGATACCAACTCAAGTTTTTCGACTGAAGACTGACCGCTTGTAGCGGTACACTCGCTAACATGGTTCAAGACCAGATCAGCACTGCATTTAAATAGAAGTGTATGGAACCATCGCACAGAAAAATCTGATAACTCTACAGACACTGTCGGCAGGAACCATTTGCTTTGCTCTTTGTGGCTGCTTAGGGTTGCATTCCATTTCTAGCAAATGCAGCCAACAGCAAAGACAGCCACATGGCACTAACTGCCCAGAGGTCGTCCCCACAGGTGAGGCAAGGCTTCACCATCAGTTACCTCGCCCACCAGAACACCCTTCCCAAGCACTGGCTTGTCCGGAGGTTGAGGTTCATGTGAAGACAAACTGGACAATGGGTAGATAAGCGTTTCAAAGATTCACGGTGAAAATGTGAACACCCACAAAGGACCTTAGGAGCGACTATGAAATTCTCTTGTTTCTGCTAACAAAGTTTCTTTCAAACTACCAGGTAAACTCTACTCCCTCGTATTAAAAAAAATAAATAAAAATTGTTTATTTCTACTCTATCTAAAACAACCATGTGATTGGAAGAGACTCTTGAATTATCTACTTGTTAAGTGGCTGGATTTTGATACTGGAAGAAGAAATACTCGATAGCAGCTATACGCCAAGACTGACAAACAGACCCAGCAGTGCCCACAAGCATTAATGAGTACTTGCCTATAAAGGTCACTATGCCTCGACTACCCTGGAACAGCCTGCAGTACCAACAGTGTAAAGAGTCTTTGTTCTGTGTTAGCAAGATCCAAGAGCTCTTCAGACTGCACGCTCATAAAAACACAACACAAACCAGTACGTTCACTTAATAATTGCAGTTTGGGATTTTTTTTTTTTGGAAGAACTTTTCTAACAATGCTGGTAATAATACCCATCTTCCATTTCCTTTTAGTATACCATGCATTGGCTTTATTTCTCTCTCTCTGTGTAGCATTTTAGTCCCAAGTACCCGTTCAGTTTTGTAATCGTAAGTCTCGCAGAAGCTTGGTTTTAAAACAGAGGACCACTCATGTTTTTCCTAATGTAGCAGAAATTGTCATTATGATTATTCATTTCTGGTCAGTAGGAGGGGAAGTAAAGTAATTTTAAGCGCTGAACTACTGAACAAGCAGCATAATGAGCATACCTTCATTACTGGCAAAGTCTTCATGTAAAATAGGAAGATCAAGTCTAATCCGCTTTAGGCAGGTCTGCGAATGAGAGATTAAAATACTGATATCTAATCTGTAGCAATCTTTTGTGCAACATTACTACATTTTTAATACTACTCCAAATTTCTCCTTACACTTCAGTACTCTGAAAAAATATTCCTTTCGCTACATGTCTGACTAACAACTTTTAAAGCCATGGAACCTTTTCCTAGTCCTTCTTCTACCACCTAGCCAGATGAAGCAGCATTCTTTTAAGTCTTCCTTTGCAGACTCAAATATTAAACGAAACAACCCCACCCCCCCCAAAAACCAACCAGTTCCAGCACTCCTAAGCAAATTACTTTGGTTAAAGATGTCCTGAAAAAGCTGAAGCCAATTCTCTGAAGTACTAATTCAAATAAAGAAAGGTTACATCTAGACATAAATAGTTCAAATATGGCAAAGAGCTTTTTTTAAAAAGAGAGAAATAAATTTAAGTAACATTATACTCCTTAGCAGTATGCACAACTTAAGCCTTCTTTTGTTGTGTGATTGGTCTCTAAACCTACCTCTTACACTATTCAGTACTGCATGAGAAGAAACTGCCAAGAACAATACGTACCTGAACCTCCTTTTTGCTTCCCAAAGACTCTACTCTGTCAATAAAATCCTCAAATTGCAATTTTGGAAATAGCCTATGAGCCCAGTGTTCCATATGTCGTATGAGTGTCTTCAGGTCTTCTGCCTAGAGCACAAAACAAGATAACCAGCTAGTAAAAGTTGACTAAGTCAATAGACTGCAGAGGGAAACATCACAGTAACATTTCTGGAAATATTAAGCACCTGCAGTTTGAAAGTCTCGTGAAAATTTAAGTAATACGAATGCGTGGGTAGCCTTTCCTCCCACAATCAAGTCTAAGTGAAATTTCAAGCTATCAGAAGCACAGCAATCAGAATTCAGGAAAAGCATTTGCATATACTGTAAGACAGCTGACAGGCTTCTGAGAAGTTGCTCATAAAAAAAACCCTAGGTCTGAACCCAGGGTGAAAAAAAATCCATAGGGGCACCTCTGGCATTTATTGTGATGTTTAGAACACACAGAAAAATGTACCAGATAAGGTTATTTAGATGTAAAGGTTTTTGCTCAGATCAGGAGTATTGCCTAGTTCTTCACTTACAACTGCCTCCAGTTGTAAAGAGAAAACTTTTACCATGAATGTTCTGTAAACCAGAGATGCCCAGGCATCCTTGCAAGCGCGCCAGTAGTCCAATGATATTTAAAGAAAAATAGATGCTGTGTGTTTAAGCATATCCAAGACAATGAGGCAGTTTGTAGAGAAAATACTGCTTTCTCTTTGCTTCAGTGGTATGTCAATTTTTTTCCAATATTAAAAACTTTGGGATAGAGGTGTGACAAAAGCCAGAGGACTTGCACTAAGAAAGGAAACGGATCATGAAATGAGACAGTGAAGACATTCCAGATGTAGTAGGCAGTCTTACAAGCCTGTTCCAATTAAAAAAAAAAAGCCTCTTTCTATGGACAATACAAAGAGTCACAGACATGATATTCTAGTTTTGAATTAGAGGAAAACAGTTTTAAGATCAAAACATGGATTTTGTTAAAACATTTGTGTGTTTGGGGTTTTTCTTAAATTCACAACTAAAGCCCTATCAGGGTACATTCAAATATTGTTAGAAAGCCGGCTAACCAGAGTGTAGCATCAGCTCCCCCCACATCAGATGGGCAGCAATCAAGTCTAAATAAACCTGCCAGGAAACAAAACTGAAGCTCACTGTGTCTTACCTCGTGCCCCTTACCCTTGAACTTTACGTTGTCAAACATGTGTCTCAGGGCTGGAAGTCCTCTTTCTGAAACTAACCTGTTAATAGGAAATGGGCCAAGTTATTTGAACCCCATACTTTCTTGTTCTAATTAAAAACAAACAACAAAACAAAAAACCAAAACCATACAGCCTCACATTCCTTTAAATAGCCTAAAGCTACAGAGCTCTATTTCAAAGATGTACAGAATTAGAAATCTTTAAGCAAACGTGCCAAATAGGGTAAAGACTCTGTAAGACCAAAGACTTATTTGGAAAATTCACCATACATATATTCCTAGTCCATGGAGCTTTTTCATTTTGATTACATGGAAAAATCAGTTCTTACATCCATATTGGCCAAGTAAAACTAGTTAGATGCATGACCAGAGCATCCTCCTGTGGTATCACTAACTTAATCAGTACATATAAAATGGAAGAAACTGAAAGTTCAGATTCATTCCGTTGCTGATAAAGAACTTACACCACTTTTAATGATAACAGCACAGAAAATATTAAAATCCTTTTATCTTTAGACCGAGTTTATCCAGCTTGTACCCAAGTCATGTGTAAACATACTTTAAGTAGTACCTTACAGCCACTATTATAAAGAGATTTTATTTTGAAGCACACTTTTATTAAAGAAAGAAATCTACAGTACTATGTCCAAAGCAAAATAAAGAAGATTCAGCTAGAAGAGTCCTATGTATGAGTAACAAATATATTTTAAATTGTTAGTCATGTACTAAGTCCCAAAGAGACTTCAAGAAAGTTAGACCAGTAATAGCATTACACAGGTAAGCAAGGAATAAAAAGGTTGAGATAGAGCACGCAAGAGGCACTTTCATCTCCAAAACGCTTCATCTTTGACTTGGCTATGACCAAGCAGGGATCAAAGTAACCTTAAATCATTCCCCCACAGCCATACACCAAATTCATCACGGGGAGAAATATTCTGTAAAAAATTACCTCTGGGCATCTAGTTTAGGCATCGGTCTTTTAACTGTTTTCTGTGTAGCTGCAGCAGAATCCTTTGTTTGCGACTGCTGGTTTCCATCTGGTTCCAAGAAAGAAAATAACATATTTTAAGTGTCTAATGCAACTGACATCAACCAGAATTGCATCATGTACATTTTAAGTTTCCACCCCATCAAAAAGACAGCATCACAAATGTTCCATTGCAGGTATAGCACTCCAAACAAATGTCTGCATATTTCACCTTGCTTCTCCCACAAGACAGACTAGAAATAAATCTGTCTCTTCAAAATATGCTGAGAAATCAACTTTTCTATCAGGTTCCTTGAAAGGGAAATTTCCTAATTTTTGAACTTTTACATTGTGTTTCTGATGAGAAATGTATTGAAACGAGATGCTACTTCTAAAAGTTAAGAAACTCAAATTATCAACAAACATTGTTTGATAGCTGTGTCCCAAATTTCCACTCATAGATCCAAAAGACCTAAGCCACCAGCATCGCCTTCAAAAAAATAGAGAAAGAGGCAATGTGTCACCACAGTCAACGTCTCTTTAAGAACCGAAGTTCATATACTTTTTGATTAGGGCCAGTATATATATTATTTGACTGCAACAGACAAGGCACCACCACACGTTTCACCTCAGAGCGAGCAATTAGTTATCATACCGATTTCTTGGTTTACTTTGTGTTGCTTTGAACATCAGGAATTCAGAAGTTCTCCTTTTCACATACCAAGGAATTAAATCTATCCAAAATCTTATTTTCTATAGAACAGACAGAGCAGGGATCTAGGAAAACATATGTTTAACACTATAGGCAAATATGAGTAGAAGTAAACAATAGTTAAAATAAAATCTTTATACTTTCTATTAGCTTGTCCAGTACATAGCAAGATCTTTTCAAATACAAATAATTTTTACTGTCCTGAAGTGTCTTGGATTTTTCCTAGGTCATATGCTCTACAAAAATCTACCAACATCTCCCTGGAATACTATATTCACTACTCTTACTTCTTCTGAAACCCAAGTCATAAAGGGTAACTACTGCTCTATAATTATCTTTACCCACATTTTGTCAGAAGATCTTGAATTTTATAAAGATTTGTTTGTGTATGTATTTTCACAGAATCTACACAAATAAACTCTTCCCAAAGCTTGGAAGCATAGACTCGGTAACAATTTAAACTTACAAATTGCTTTCTTATCTACACAGAGGTATTTGTATGCAGTAAACTCGTGGCAGCGAAGTACACCACCAATAATACTGATTTCACAGCATTTCATTGTCTATACTGCAAAATGAGATTTTTAGGGGTCATGGGTGTTCACCTCCATTAGCTTGAGCCCATTCAGCATCGTCTCTTCCTGGAGAGGCAGGAGGTGGAAGAGGTGGGAACGTTTCATCTTCTGTATTCTCATAATCAGGAAGGTCAAACAAGTTGTTCTCTAAAGGATCTATCATTGCCACAGATCAACTTTTTTCCCCTCCTGCAGGAAATACCAAATGCATTTAAAGAGAAGCGAAGAAAAGGCTGCCACGGAAGCAGCTAAACATCAGTTACATACAACACATCTACAGCTTTTCCAGGAAAATATTTGCCAACCAGAAAAAACAGCACCATACAAATTAAGTAGCAGCTGCCGTACAGGCAGTGACACAATCCTGCCTCGCTAGGCCGAATAAAATACGGCTTGGTCGTGTTTCAACTCATCCAAGTTACTTGGGAGCGGCAGGTACGGGTCATAAGAATAACACAAAAGAAATGGATTCCTCACCAAAGCACTTATCAAGACAGCTATTTGCCACTCCCATCCTTGATTATCAGAGACTACGGGGAGGTTGGGCGGCAAGTCCTCTGGTTTACAGCTTACCCACTGAGAAACGCAGTCTGGAGGATTCCCCTTTTCCGGCTCCTCAAGCAAAGCTAATTCCAGAGACTTTAGCACACCAAGAGGGTTTAGGATGACCCGGTCTCTCACCACGGCTGCGTTCTCAAGGCTTCAGGAACAGCTCTTTCGTAAGGGAAAGTTGTCTCTCGGACGGTTTTAGTAACGCACGGCCACCCCCGGCAGCTCCGTCTACCCTGACCTTCGGAGGCGAGAGCCCTACCTCCGGGCTGCGAAACCCTGCCGGAGACGGAGGCTAAGGGAGTCGAGGGAGGGCAGTGAAGGAGCTCGCTAGGGTCTCCAGGGCCAGACCTGCCGGGAGCCACGGAGGCCCCGCTCCCCTCACACCGCCGGAGCAGCCCCGAGGCGTGCAGGGAGGGCTCTCCCCCCTCCCACCGGCGGGCAGCGGGGGGCCGC
>NW_009260831.1:233959-240062 GCF_000687185.1 Egretta garzetta | reverse complement strand
CGTTTACCTCAGCGCTCTCCCGGCTGAGCTTTATTGAGTGTCGCCCCTTCAGGCGAAAGTTGCTGCGGATGAGAGTTTTATTCGAAGCATCTAAAGTTGCTAGGCCCCACGATGAATCAGCCCCAGAAATGGGATATAAAATAGCGTCTGTTGAGCCCCGTCTCACTTCCCTACCTCTAAGGAAAGGACTCCCAGGACAGGTAGTGATCCCAAGCTTTCCTCCATGCAGATGCCAGCTAGAGCCTTCTGGTAATTTAAACAGTTTGCAAATGTCCGGGCTGTAATAAATACACCAAGCCCTCAAGAGATTTGGCAGCTGTGTGCATAAAATGCCATTTAAGGACTTCGACTGCAGAAACGACAGGAGAGAAGCTCTGTGCTACCATCTCCGGTGCTGTGGCATCTGAAAAACTCTGGAGCTATATTTTTACAGGTCAGTCCATAGAAATATATCTGACTTATAGTATAAGCTCTTCATGTAAGCAAAATGAGAGAAATTAATGTCAAATATTAATACAGTCAATGAATTGGTTTTCCCTTATTTCTCTATAATTTGAATTTGACATATAATGTTTCTGGTAATTTAATGTATTCTTTCTAACATGACAATTGCAGTTACTTTCCAGTTTAAAAAAAAATGTATTATCCTTTAGTCAAAATTATTTCAACAGTTAATGTTTAAAATGCGTATTCCCAAATGCAGCATCATCTTTTTATAGTCAAGAATCCATTAAATATAGAGAGAATGCAAAATGGATTTGTTAGCATTGAATCCATTTATCTTAACTTTTTAGATATGGCCAATTTCTTCAACTGACCGAGGCACGTGAAGTATGAAAATAAACACAAAAATATACTAATAATTATGGATCAAGTGCTGCTAATTTCCAGCTTGAAACACTGTAAAGATTTGTGTCATATAAAATTACTGACAATCAAATGTCTATATGATGAGCTCTTCGCATTGAAAATAAGTCACTCTGTATTAAAAAATATTTACAAACAAATTAGGTTTTGGGTGTAGCCTGTATATCTGATTCATAACTATTAGTGTAATCCATCCTTTCACTTAAATGTTTTCCTTAACATTTAATGCTTTTTTTTTTTGCCTGTGAAGTAATTGCATTTTAAATACTTAGCTAATGTCAACTGAACTTTAACTAGAGAGCTCAAGCTTTCAAAATTCCCTTCAGTCCCCATATGTTTTCTGCAAAATCAACTGGTAAGTAGAAAAGAAAGAACATAGTAGGGTTCTCTGAGAGCAAAGGCAGGGAGAAGGTAGTATTAATTTACATGGCTGGCCAGTCTCCATATACCCAGGTCAACAGGTCTGCCTAAGCAGAGCTCTGTCCTGTGGGAATTGTTTTGTCTTTGCCAGAACAGATAGATAACAGATATGAAAAAAAGTGCTGGAAAGGTATAAAAAACACTATACAAAGATTAAAGCAGAAGATCACTTACAATCTCTGCAGAGGCGTACAGTGTTACAAAACCTACCATATTTATGCAACTTTGATCGATCAATACTTTTGAAGAGTGTTTAATTAGAGACTGGACTTGATGACCTAGGTGGTTCTTTCCAGCCCTGTGTTCCTAATTAAATGAAAAGCGTATGCTGGCAGGCATCGATTATTGTTTTTTCCTCAGGAAATGAATAACCAGCCACATGCTGATAAAATAATAAGTCAGAAAAAACCAAACAACATAGCTTGCCTCTATTCTAGAAAACACTTCTGACTTCTAATTTAAGCAAAATGGAGATATTACTTGTTTGTTTCTGTATTGAATAGTGTCATTTCATTAGAAAAACTGCAGAAAATTAGCACCTTATTTTATATTTCAGTCTCATTTCCTGTTTTGTGTTACACTTAGGGCAAAGCAAAACTGTAAAATGGATAATTGGCTACTTCTACATTTGAAGGATTTTACTCCTATGGGAGTAATACTTGTTCTGCAAAAGCCCTCTAAGTACTACGTTGGCAAGGCTGTTCATGCAATAAACCCTAGGCAAAACTGGTGCCATTGTAGCTGTGTTAGTGGGAGATCACATCTTAGGGACTTGGCAACTTCAGCTATTTGTCATTTATACTTTGCTTATCTAAAATCTAAATTTCATATTATACAGTCATCCTAAACACGAATCTCTAAGCTTTTAGTATATTGCTAAACAATTAAGATTGTGATCTGATCCACACCGTTCTTTTCAATCCCCGCTTCTTGCGGAAAACAAGATGTGCAAGAAAGCTTGTGCTCTGGCTGTTTGAAAATCAGTTTTTCTGTCAGCCCCCTTCTAATAATTTTTGATCCTGTTGGCCAATTTCAATCAAGTTTGAATCAGGCTTTTTAAATTCCATTTCTTGTGGTACTAATTGTTTCCTTAAATTGCTCTGTTAAACACTAAATAGATTAAGAAGTTTTAAATATTACAAATTAAATTTTCTGTGCACATGTTTTGGCAGGAAAATATGCAGCTTTATGTGGTAATTGAGTTTTAAAAGTTGGGCTAATTTAGCAGTGCAATTAATGTATCTAGTAATTATGTTTGCCTTTTCATGCAAGAAACTAGATAAAATTCGGGTTTCCATGAGGGAAGAAAGTAGTAATGAAGACAAGCCTCTTTGATCCATTTCTGTTTACAGGGACATATTTCAATTCTCTTTTTCCAAGCAGTGGTGGAATCAATAAATCAGAAAATCACCCTGCTCAGAAGGCTTTCACAGACATTACACTACCTTTTATTTTTTCTTTATCTTTTCCTCTGTGATTCACCTTCAGAAACACCTGCTTGTGAAGCAAAACACGGTTCCTTCCACCGAGAATGTTCAAATTCCCAAAACACGTGTTTTGTTTTGTCTGGGGAAATATGCTTAACTTTCAGTTGCAAGTGCACTGACGTTAAATCTATTTGTTCCACAGAAGTTCAAACAACCTACAACAATCTTGAAACATTTTAAATGTGCTATATAATCACACAAAAGACAATGGTCATTCAAGTATGCCTATACTGGTCAGTGTGACAACCATTATAAAAAATCAACGACAACAAAAAAAGCCCAGATAAGGTGTCTTAGGAGGCTTTGAGCAAAGCCCAGAGGCCACCCAGCTCTTGGGTCTCTCTACGGTTCCCGGGGTACGGCAGCAGCAGCAGTTACACAGCGATGCTTCCTGCGGTGGCATCAATCCATACTCCCCTGACTTTAGTTCTATATTCAGACAATTCAAAATACCTTTGTTTTCGTGCTATAGGTCAAAAGGACTTTAAAGCAGATGAGTGAATTCAGTAATTTTTCAAAGATGCCACATGTTTGCAGTGCAAGTATAAAGTGCTCCAGAGGAGGGAGCTATCTCTTAATAGCTGGGATGGGATGTCGGGAGCTGTCTTTGAACGGCAAAACTGTGAAAATAACAATTTAATCTTTTCTACCTTAGAAATGGGTAAGATATTAGCGGTGATATAGCACTTTCACACAATATATAGGGAAGTTTGTTCATATTTTCAGTTTCTATAAAAGCACTAATGACTACTTTGATTAAAAATATTATTTCACTTTTGCAAACCACAGAAAATGAAAACATATGGAATTCAGAGTGGATCCTTATACAAAGTATAATATAAGTTTTGTTACAGAATTTGCTCTGCACTATTACTGTCAGCTGAGTCAATCAACGTGTTCCACACTTCTTTATTGCTGTTTCAAAAATTCCGCATAACAAAACCTCTGTGTTCAGTAGATATGTCCAGTCATTGATCTGTTTGTGTCGGCTTTTTTATTGATAGAGAAAAACAAACAATATTATGAGGAGAAAAAAAAATTCAAACTCTATATGAAAATTCACAACTAAAGTTTGTCCTTGTTCAGTCCAAATATTTAAAAGAAAGGAAAAAATTCTCTGCAATAATCGTTTCGGAGAAAAAGAGGCCATGCTTTGCAATATAGTAGATAACTATAGTTGCATAACTCGTGTGGGCAATTACAGCACAGTGCAACTGCAATTATACAGGGCATATATAGTAATTGTGCATTTAATACTTGTCTAGTATTCACGTGTGCTCTGCAAAGGAATTCAGTGTTTCAGACAAAGGAGTCCTTGCGTTTCCCCACACACAGCTGTGTAAAGAGGACAACCTCAGCTGCAACTCATTGTCTTCTTCAGAAAAAAAGTCTGATTTTAGCATAGGAAGACCTGATACTTCATGAGTTACTGTAAATGCTAGTCATTCAGTTTTACCCTAGTGCCTGAATCCTGTGGCAAAAAAGAAAGGAAAATAACATATAATTAAAAATTCTCAAATAACTATCTGAATCCCAATTTCTTGTAGTTTGATTTGTGGCTGAATCAACCCATTGGAGTATAAAACCTGTCCGCAGCTGTAAAGAAGTTATCAATGTAAGTGATGTGGTCGTATGTCCTGCATTGTGTATGAAAAAGACCATATCGCTTCAAAAGTCAGGGAATTGCAGCAAAAAGCGTGGTTTATGGAAGGAGTGATAAAGAGCATGTGGCTGAGAACCGCCTCACAAGGTGGGGGTCGCTGCCTTTGCGCTGAAACCACTGGTTGCTGTGTTCATCACAGGCGCTGGATGCAGCAGGAGCTCGTGAACTGTTCCCTGCTCCTCGCCTGGAGACACAAACCCCGTTCCGAAGCAACCGCTGGAGCAGCTGCCTTGCAAGGACAAAAGGCAGTTCTAGGCATTGATCTTTTTCTGCTCTCAGGCAAAAGACGCAAAGCACAGAAACTTAATACCAGTTACAGTGGGCAGTGCTGGAACTGTCAAATAAACTGATTTTTCACTCTTCTACCCAGTACCAAGCCCTTTACCACCACCTTAGCAGCTGGTCAATCAGCCCTACTTCAGTTCTGGGCTCACATCTGTCTGTGAGAGACTTCATTTACCACTTAAGCTAATTTAGGAGGAACTGTAGAGTCTTTTCTCCCAGATGTGTCCCATTCGTTGACAGGTAGAGCACTGTATGGTACAAAACCGTACAGTAGCAATGGAAAGAATTTCTCAGCTGTGTCAGAAAGCAGATGAAATCTGCAAGCCCTTCTGAATGGACAACATCGGGGTACAGGCCTTAAAAGAGTTTTCTTCTTACTTCTGCTGGATTCACACCATGAGAAATGAATCTTCCAAAGCAGCACAAGCTTTACCAAACTTCTTCACAGCATCTCAGCAGGAGAGGCAGGGTTATATTGTCAGTCTTTTCAGAAAAGTCAAATGCATGTAACTCCTTTTATCTCCTTAATTGCACGATTAGCATAGGGATGCCACAGTTCTAAGCGCTGCACGTGTGAAATATCCAGATTGGCTTTGTTGATCCAAATAGGGCCATCGGTAGTACTCTTAATATTAATATTCCATTTTCCCCCCTAAGATTTACAACTAAACAACAGGAATCTTTAAATTTAAGTTCCCCCTCTTGGAAAGAGAACTGGTGTGGAGGAACAACTGCTACTGACCGAAGGAGGAGGATGTATGTTCCTGTTAAAGCAAGGTGCTGACCCCAGAAGAGACCACCGCTGGAGTGGAGCGAGGACGTTCAGCGGAACTTCCCGGAGGGTGACGCGCACCGCTGGCCCGGGAGCCAGCCCCGCGTCGCAGCAGGCTGCAGGGGTTTGGGGCCGGCTGACAGCGCTGTTTCAGCCGTACAGTGCACACCTGCCCAGGGCCAGCCCAGCTGCCGCAGGACGTTGTTGTCCTGCTGTTTGCCACCACCTCTCCACTGGGGTCCCTCTGCTCCCACCCCTCTTACCGGCGTGGTTCTCACCTCCTCTAATAGTGCATGGCAGGCTTATTTTCTAAAAAATCAGTATTTTATCGATGTGTGGAAGCAAGTGGGTGTTAAAGCAAGGCAGCGATCAGTTTAAATCCCAGTGGGGTGGCTTTTTTCAGCAGTATCATAGAATCATAGAATGTTTTGGGTTGGAAGGGACCCCTGGAGGTCATCTAGTCCAACCCCCCCTGCAGGAGCAGGGACACTGCTAACTAGATCAGGTTGCTCAGAGCCCCATCCAACCTGGCCTTGAATGTTTCCAGGGATGGGGCCTCCACCACCTCTCTGGGCAACCTGTTCCAGTGCCTCACCACCCTCATTGTAA
>NW_009260831.1:232435-233823 GCF_000687185.1 Egretta garzetta | reverse complement strand
GAGCTGGACGCAGGGCTCCAGGGGAGGTCTCCCCAGAGCAGAGCAGAGGGGCACAATCCCCTCCCTTGACGCTGGCCACGCTTCTCCTGATGCAGCCCAGGGTAGGGTTGGCTTCTGGGCTGCCAGCGCACATTGCCGGCTCATGGCCAGCTTTTCATCCACCAGTGCCCCCAAGTCCCTCTGGGCAGGGCTGCTCTCCATCCTTTCTTCCCCCAGCCTGTACTGATACCGGGGGTTACCCCAACCCAGGTGCAGGACCTTGCCCTTGGCCTTGTTGAACCTCATGAGGTTCACACAGGCCCACCTCTCCAGCCTGTCCAGGTCTCTCTGGATGACATCCCGTCCTTCTGGTGTGTCAACCGCACCACTCAGCTTGGTGTCATCCGCAAACTTGCTGAGGGTGCACTCGATCTCGCTGTCTAAGTCATTGATGAAAACATTAAACAGCACCGGTCCCAGTACGGACCCCTGAGGGACAGTAAGGTGGCTTTTGTTCTCTGAAATTTTAACCTCATGTTTATGTTGGTGTTTTTCTCCCCAGAAGGACCCGTGTGGAAGAGGCACTGTTCTTGCCGTGGCGCCGGGCCGCAGCTTTGTTCTGTAATTGTTCGGGACCTGCGTGTTCAGGACTTCTATGTCAAACCTTAAAACTGCTAAAGGAGCAGTGGGTTCATAGAATACAATCCCCATATACAACATTGATTTTTAAATTTATTTTATAAATCATACTTTCCCAGCTGTACGTTCTTGTTTTGTATGCCAAAACATGGTAGAGAGCTCCTGGAAAGTACCATTTTCTTGGTTATTTTTTTAGGTTCACTAAAACAATGCAATTACAAAAATCTAGAGAGCCCCGAATTTGTTGTGGTGCGAGTCGGAACTTCAGAGACATGTGCACACACAAAACCATCATCACATTAACGGGTGAAAAGTACGTGACCAAACCTCGTAGCTACAGCAGTGTTTGAATAAAAGCGGCTCGGGCATTTCATTTTCGTACTCCTTTTACTATTTATAATTCACAGTTTTGTAACTGTAATCCTCAGTTTCCCTTTTTTAATTCAAGACATTTACTTCGGGAAAAAATGTCGCAGCCGCTGGTACCCCAACGGAGGCTTAACGTTTTAATTATAAATACAGTAGGTTCCACACCGGGGGATGCTTGCATGCAAGGGAGATGACAAACTGCTCCGTAAACCACCGATGGGACGGTGGGGTTTTTTTCTGCGGAGCAAACGGCGTCCCTCGCTGGGAGCCCCGGGTTTAATGAATCGCTAAGAGAATTCTCAAAAAAAAAAACCAAACCACCCAACCCATTCTTACATGTTCTGGGTTCCTTTGGGAACAGACCTCGCACATGTCAGTCGCTCCAACACAGGCTTTAAGAA
>NW_009260831.1:229737-231734 GCF_000687185.1 Egretta garzetta | reverse complement strand
CTTCCCGCCGGCCGGGGCGGGGGGGTGCTGGGCTGCGCGCCGGCGGGAGCGCGTACCCCAGGGGTGAAGTGGCACCGGCTCTGCGGGGGTCATTTCTCCTTAAGCCGTCTTGCTTTAAACCGGCACGGCCTGGTTTCCAGAAAAATCAAAATTATTGATTCCAGGGGGTGTGTGCCCCCTTGGCGGTAGCAGCTAAGGGTCTCCTCAGCGGACTGAGGGGATGCTGTCTTCGGCAATAGATGAACTCCTGTCAGGTATGGAAGGCAAATGAGCTGGGGAAAAATAGAGGAAAACTTGTATAACTCTCTTCTCGTAGTCCACAGCGGCATCTGCTGAATTCTTAGATTATATAATTGCCTACTAAGTGTCAAATTATGCATTTCCAGTCGCATAGTTCATAAACGTGTGCGTGAGAGAAATGATACTGAAAATCCCAGTTTTGTAGAAAAGGTTTTCTGTTTTTCCTCCTCGGCTTTAAACAACACTAATGCTAGTTTCAGTAAATGTTTTTTAGTAATTAGCATGTAATGCTGGGTATGTCAGTGAGAGCGTTTGGAGAAAATGCTTCTGAGCTTTCCCGTGGGTGATGCCCACTGTATAAACGTGTGGAAGGTAGGTCTAAGCTAGTCGTGGGTACACTTGGGAGATGAAAAAAAAAAAATCTGAATGTAGGGTTTTTTACATGTTGCCTAGGAAGCCTCAGTTGAGCTTGAAGGATCTGGGTGAGCACGGTGGCTTCAGTTACACAGAAACAGTGCCAACATCCGAAGTAATGAAGTGTTATAAAAGGAGTTTTCTTTGAGGTTAACAGGTCTGTGTTCACCACTGAAGTTTTAGATTAAGGTGTCGGACTAGGTCTTAATTGAGCCTTGAAACAAAGATGTATCTCGGAAGAACAGATTCCTGCCGCTGTATGGTCAGTTCAGTCTTCTCTTGGATATGCACCACCCTGACAGAGGGTACGTGAGGCAGAATTGCAGCGAGATGTGCAAGACTCGGGCTTTTAAGTGTTCTGCATGTATCATTGTTGCCACATTTTCAGATGGGCTCAGATCTCATTTAACCACTTGGTCATCTCAAAAAAAAAAAAAAAAAAAAAATTCAGCATCTAGCAGCTCCAGCTGTGACATTTCTAGCAAACTCTTTTGATGATTAACTGAGAGATGAGCTGTTTAAAAACTATTCATTGGCAGAGGTTGCTGATTGTATCTAAGCATTATGATCCGAATATTACGCAGTTTTTGTTCTGGATTGATGAGGGGAAAATACTATTTTTACATTTGCCTGTGTAGCACGTCCCAGTTGATTTTCTTCAAGGTAGTTGGGGCTATGTTGATTTAGTCTTCAGGGATCCGTATTGCATATTAGTCTTGTTTTATAGAATAACTCATATTTACCTAAATCATAAATACCTATCACTTGCTGGTTTTAGTACCTGAAGTTAATTGCCAAACATGCAATATATTAAATACTGTATTTCTTCACGCAAGAAACGTCATTAATTTTAAATTGCTTTTACATGTCTGATACTCTTTTACTTTTTGGAAACCTTTGGAGACTCATGGGACTGTTGTCTTTTTTTATGCTGATGAACTATTTGCTTAATTTTCTGATTTGGATGTTGATTTGTTTGGTATGTGTGTCTCCTAGACTTCTGCTCTTAGTCACAATTAAGACCTTATACCCAGATTTTGCCAGGCTGAGAGATGTCAAGTATTTTTAAAAGAAGTAGCTTAGCGAAAGTAAAACCAGCAACCTGTTGTCCTATAAACAGCCAGAATTAATGAAATGTGGAAATACCTCCTCATCCTGCTAATATTAAATCCTCATTGTGAAAGATTTCGAATAGCAAAGAATAGTTGCATCAGAATTTGGAAATGTTTCTGGAATTAAATTGAAAACTTTTATTTTTGTCCATTTGTAAGACTTTCTTTTTTTTCCTCTCCTGCTCTGTGTTTTCCCCCCCCCCCCCCCCCCCCCCCCGCTTCCTCCTTCCC
>NW_009260831.1:228728-229718 GCF_000687185.1 Egretta garzetta | reverse complement strand
GTTTGTCAGCCTGGGTGCACTGTCAAGCGTTTCAAGTATGCTGTGCATCCGTGGGCTACCATATTAACACTTTCTAAGGCTCTGTTCCTGGCATAATGGAATTTTGGCTGAGTGAGTCTCCAGTTACTCACTTGCTTTTGCTGTATACAAACCTGTCAACTTGTGAAAGATCTTGGATGCTTCCCTGTTCTTTTTCAGAGAAGAGAATCTCTCCAGAGGAAGAATGAAAGGAGATCAAATTACTTAGCTAAGTAAAATGAAGATTCAGAGCAAGGTGGTGTGATTGCTGTCTGTAAATGCATGAAGGACCTAACCATCCGGAAGGAAGGAAGTTATTTAGGCCCAAAGGCAATGTTGGCACAAAATCTAAAGGATATATAGATCGGCTATTAGTAGTAGTACGTTGGAATTCGGAAACTTTCTGGCTGTCAAAGGTGGAAGGTTCTGTAACATTCTGATGGGTATTTGACCCTCAGAATCTCTTGCTAGTCTTAAAATATTGAAGCTTAATGCTTTTAGGAATGAGTACATATGATACTTTGACTTCCTGGCAGAAAGGAAGGCGAAAGGGAGGAAATGAAAGAAGAAGGGACTAGATGATTCAGGATGTCCTGCTTTCCATTCCTGTCTTGTCCTCTGTCTTCATCCTTATTTGGTGATGGCAACTCATTGACTGGAGTAAGAAAAAGCTTAGAGTGTGAGGTGTAGGGTTTTAAAAAGTATGCATATGAGGCCTGATTCTCACTTGCATGACTTTTTTTTTTTTTTTGGGTACCCTGGCAAGGTGCTATAAAGGAGAATTGGGGTACTCGCAAGTTAAATATATGTATACTGAATATTTTAATGAAAATTTCACAACATTTTCCCTCACAGCAGTTTTTGTTTGTAGCAATTACTTTAATTATTTGTACAGGATGTTGTGGTTCTCTCTGGGGCCTTCCAAATCCCTAGCTGCCCTGCTGGAGAATAGAGACAACTTAATAAAAGGTT
>NW_009260831.1:209959-228676 GCF_000687185.1 Egretta garzetta | reverse complement strand
AGCTGAACGTGTGCTGCTGTTTGAGCTCTGTGTTGCTTCAGATCATCAGAATGAAACCAGGATGATGTTGGCCAGCTGCAGGTTTAATTTCTTTCTGGTGCTTTTGGAGCTGTGCAGTTATACCTGTGCAGAGATTTTGCAGAGAAAACAGGGAAGAAAAACCCAAACAGACAAGCCTGAAAGAAAATTAATAAAAGGAATACTTCTCTCTTGACTGAATGTGCTGGTATAGTTTATGGTCTTAACAGGCAAAAGAAACAAGAACAAATTCTCCACTTTCTTTCCCTTTCAAACTTCTGACTCCCTGTCCCTTTGAATATCTGACAGTTGTTGCTCAATTTCTAGGTGTCTCTAAATCCAAGCTAGACCCAGAACACGAAGTAGAAGCTCTGCAAAGAAGCAGAAGGGTAGGTGTCAAGATAATGCCACTTTCTGTGTAACAATGAGGTGGTTTTTTTGTTCACATGAAAGGTTACTTCATGTCATTCTTTAATTGCATCTTTACAAAAAAAGTAAGCAGAGGGAAGGGTCATATTTATAATGAGAGAGTTAATTTTATATAAAAAAATGTCAGTGAAGACAAAGTACAGCTAGTTTTTAGCTTGCTGTAGGTAGTTAACTAAACGCCAGATAAGGCATGTGTGGTGGTATGTGCAGGCCATGCTAAAACACAAGTTCCGCTGTCTTGTCTCGAATAAATACAATTTTATATTGAGGTACGCATCTTAGGTGTTTGGTTTTTTGTTTGGTTGGTTTTTTTTCCTGGTTGAAAACATAACATTAAACAGCTGCCTGACTGTTCTCTCACATGGCAGAAGAGAGTAGGCGCACCTTATCCTTCCCCAACTTTGGCCTCTGCTAATTTCTTCGACACATTAAGTCTTAATAATGGCTCATCACTGAAGAGCTAAACAACTGACACTATTAATATATTATGGGCATGTCAAATTATTACTGATTTTTAACTGCTCTTTCTTCTTAAAACTGATATTTAATGAGATCCAAATAGATGCTTAATAATTTTTTAATATTCAGAACAAATATCTAAGCACAATTAAGTTACTTAACGTGCTTTTGGCTGAGGTATTGTGAAATGCAAGAGTTCTGTAGTTACAGCCTTGTAATATAAATTTGAAAAAAAAAAAATCAGTACTGTTTTTCTTGTATTCATCAAAACCTATTGTCTCTGAGTTAGACTGCATAATGAGTTTTGAAGTGTTCCACTGATCTCAGAAAAGTGCATTAAAATTTATTAGCTAAAATGCCCATGTCTGGAAGTATACATGTAGGAAAAAAAAAAAAATCTGTTAAACCTGTGCCTTGAGATCCTAAAATATGTTTAATGAGATAGAATGTCTTGACGTATAACGTAGGCTGTATTCACAGCCTATTCCTATTTTAAAAGTGCTTACTTGAAAAAGTGAAATAAATAGTCAATACAACATTTTATCATAGAGGACAACAATCTAATAAGCCACTGGATGAGCATTATACTTTTTTTTTTTTTAGTTCACTTGTCTGTCATGGAAGGCATTACTGCTGCAGTTAAGGATGTATATTAATGCTTGTCACTGCTTAAAACTTCTAATTACAGAAGAGTCACTTTATGACTACTTTTCCTGTACATCAGTTAATTTGGATGCCTACAGAGTTACCTTGACTGAGTAAATAAAGACAATATCCCTGTCTCTGGTATTGTAACTTGAATCTTCAGAAGTGACTGGGACTTTAATAAAGTACAAAAATGAAAGCAAATTTTTTTTGAGCAGCACTGACTTGTGTTGTATAAGCACTCACATTGAAAAGGTGGTTGGGATTGAAATGGTTTTTTGTTTTTTAGTTGTCTGTTTAAGGAATTCCAAAATACACAAACTGCCTATGTGTTTTAGCAACAACTGGTATCTCCCAAATCAAGCCTAAGCTATGATCTCTGCTCTGGGAAGACAGGGCCAAGCAAATCTCAGATGTGACATGGCGAGGTATAGTACAAAATAGAATGAGCAGAGCAAGATTATATTCTTGGCCAGGAGGGCTAAGGAATGTACGAAAGAGCACTTCTGGTTTGTGTTTAATTAGATGAAAATGCAAAGAAAAAAGTGGAACGTGGAATTTGCATCTTTAATATGCTGTAGAGAAGTAGGTCTTGAAGAGGAGTTTAAGAAGATCCTGTCTATAGGTCTTTGCCACCTTAGGAACTGTATTTCTTTAAAGGGCATGGCCTGAGCGAAAGTCCAACACCAACTGTGAGTGAAAACAGGTCATCAGGTGTGGTGCCATTGTTGCTGGCGGTGCTTGCACCCACCGTGAGCAGTTCTGGGTTTTCTCTGGTTTAAGTCTTAACTGTAGTATGTCTGTGCCTTAGAACTGTTCAAACCAAAGAGTAATTCTGTAGAGTTGGATGACTGGCAAAATCCAGTCATAGCTTAAGCACTGCAGTATTAATTAGTCAGCCTTTTCTTGTGCTGCTCGCTGTTTATTCTGTTTGAATTGCATTTAAAGAAGCCCACGAATAGCTGGCATGACCTCTGAGTACAACTGCCTGTATTTGATAGTCAAAGAAGAATTTGGGAATTATGCAAAACTGGTTTGAACTTCAATTTGTATTACGATTTGCAAAATAAATAGTAGCATACTTGCTATGCATCTTGCACTTTTCATGTTTTTCAGTGTCTTTCTCAGGGGAACTTCGCTTTGGGCTTTGTAGGAGTAGAAAGGCAGATTGTCTCCCATCATCTGTAGTGTGGGGCTTTGTTGTTTTGTTTTGAGTTTTTTGAGTTTGCAGTGTAAAATGGAGTGGCATGAAGGGAGCAGTGGCACCAGTGGGCTATTTCCCAGTAGACCTTGTTCCAAGAGGATTTGTCCTCCATGGAGTAATTTTTTTTGTCAGTTTTCTTGGATGTGAGTTTAGACTAAATGGAAGGAAGACTTTCAGAGTTGTTAATTTCAGTGCTTGCTGAGTCACTTCTGCCTTTGTTTATTTTGGAGGGGGGGGGAGGTTCGTTGTTTTTAAAACCAAAAAGTCTCTGAGGGGGGACAGCCAGTCTATGGAATCCCCTTGACTTCAGAGGAGCTTCATGCATGTGTGTGTTCTTCTGGAAGATTAGGTCCTGGAATTTTTATGACTGATCTGACTGGATTGCAGTTGCATTGAATGTGTGTGTGTGGAATTACTGCAAACTTGTAAATATTTTTAGGAAAAAAATTTCAGAAACTTTTTTTCATCTCCTGCTAATGAAGGATTAAGCAAGTTTACAAACACAATGTGGTATGAGAGAATGCATTTTAGGCAGGCAGTAATAAATGCTAGATAATTCCAAGAAAAATGTGAGCCTTTTGTTATTCACTAAACCTTCTGAATTTAGATTAAAACATACTCATGGCATTCTCTTTAAATGCGCATGAGCCTGTGCATAGTCCTTCATTGAATTAGAAATAGCAATTTAATAATACTTAAGAAGCTAATAGAACACATGATCCGTTAAAACAGCGGAAAGTAAGAGCCTGCATCATCTTACTAAGTTTTTAGATTTTTTCTGGATGCATGTGCTGAAAAAATTTACAGCTAGGTAAGTGTGCACAACTAGTACAGAAATGAACCCAAGTGGCAAACTGACCCGTGCTGTTCTTACTTAGTGGGCAGCTTTTAGTTTACAATTATGGATGTAGGAAAGGTTGGGTGATGCTTAATACTGAGGTAACAGTAAATGCCAAGTCTTGTTACGTACTTACACGTACCTTTAAGCATAATGTCAGTACCTCCACTTAAATACAAGTGTAATGACGGTAACGGATTCATGCTCTAGTTATGATGTTGTCTTTATTCAAAAAGCATAAGTCAGTTTAGGAGTTAAATAAAAACTGGGTGTAAAAAAGAAATGTATTTCAGTGAGGTGAAAGGTAAGGAAAGTGTGGGCTGTAAATATGGATCCAGCTGCTTCTCCTTTCCTGCCCCTTACAGCACCAATTCTGTAGGTGGTTACGAAGGTGTGATTTCACAATTAAGCATGTGCAAGCTCCTGCTCCTTCTGAAGAAGTCTTCTCGCTGTGCCCATGTCTACAGTGAGGTAGATAATGCAGGCTGATCCGGAGAACTTACCCAGCAAAGCAGTCCAGATTAGTTTTTGGAGGGCTGTCCTCTTGTGCTTGCAGCAGCCTTGATGTAGCCAACATGGTGAACTTAATCACGGAAATAATCTAGCTGAAAATTCGCAGTATTTTTTTAGTTAATTTTTAAATGGATCTGTTACCTGAATTGGTTACTTAGGAATGAATGGCTAGGGGCAGAGTGAAGCAGAGGCACTTCCCTTGGCAGGAGCCCAGCCTTTTACAGGATTAAGTGACCGCATACTCAGGGCCTGAAAGATACTATTGAGAGATGCTGAAATTCAGTAATTACAACAATTTTTGAGTAGCACATCTTTTAATTGAATAGTCTCAGGTCTCTGTCTCAAGAGGAACAGATTACCTCTGAGACTTTCCAGTGTTATCTATTAGCTGAAGAAGGCTTAAAAAAAAAAAAAGAGGATTGAAAAGGCCTAGGTAAACCCAGTATGTAGTTGAATTATGTATGTGGCATAACAACAGTGCTACTGTTGTTAGTCTGGGAAAAGGGTCATTACTTTAGCACTGGTTTAAAACAAATAAACATGAAAATTATGGGGAATTTACATGAGACAGGAAATGCATCAGCCAGTTATTCGAGTGGATATTGGCTATTTCCATGTATGCAGGAGAAACATTTGGAAATGAACTGGGGAAGGGATTTTCTTTTACGTATGGTAAACCTAGATGTTCCCTTTAAGTTCTAAATTTTCCAGTAAAAAAGCTTGCCCTGCTCTCCTCCCCCCCACCTTTGTTACTCTTTTTACAGCTGCATTTGTTCTGTCATTACCCTGGGGATTGATTGACTGGGCTTTATAAAGTGTAGAGATTCCACTGCCAAAACATAAAAATGTCTCTTTGAGGAAACAATGTTAGTTGGTAACATGTTTCTAGCTTGCTGAATTTTTGGGGAGCAGGTTCTTTCTTCCAAAGATTTTATTTTTTTAAATTTTCTTTTAAAGGAAGCAATGGAATTTTTTTCTGAAGATGATTTGTGATTTGATACATCTTCAATATTTCTTAGACAAAATCTTGATTATACTTTGTAATGAATGTGCAAGGCTTTCTGCCAGTTAGCACCCACAGGAATTGAACAACTGGGAAAGACTAATGCGCTGCTCGGTATCTCTTTGCAAACATCTGTTGAGAAGCCGTTGTCATCCAGAGTCTCCTCTGAACAAGAGGAGAGTGAATTCCAGCAGAACTTCTACCTACTGACAGCTGAGGACGTGGTCCTTCACCTGGATTCGGTTGCCTCCCAGGCATCCAGCAGAAGGAAGTCTGCCGTGGTGTCCGTGACTGGGTGACACATGCAAAAGGAGTAAGAATGGAAGCAGATTGTTTTACTTTAGTCTGAGAACATGGACAGAGATATTCCAGCAGCGCGTGATTCTTTGGATGAACGAGTATCTTCTTAAAGATCTACTTACGGGTTTTTTTAAAACAAATGGTTGAAACTTCCTGGCAACTCTTTTTTTTTGTTTGTTTGTTTTTTTTCCCCCCTCAGTGTTTTTTACAACTCGGCATTGTTCTGTCCTTTTCTAGAACTTTTTCAATGTGGTGGGAAGATGAGTCAGCAGACTTAAAGCAGCAAATACAACAATTGCAGAATGCATTTTTTTTTGGTGAAAAAGTATTCTGTCTGGATATAGATGTGTGTATTTATATGTGAATATTTCTGTATTGGTACAGTCCATACACATATATTAAGTAAAAAATAATGATTTTGTCCACATACTGGCAAATGTTCTGTGCTATACAATCCATCTATTTCAAATATAGGCAAAAATCAATCTTCCATCCATGGCTTTCTATGAGTCCCAGTTATGGGGTGTTTTTTGTTTTCATCTGCGCATTCTGGCAATTTTCTTTTCCAGTCCCTAATGTGTTAACTGCAGCTTTTGGTGAAGTTTGTACTTTGTGCTCCCTGCTCAGCTCTTGCACAGAGGGTGTCTCAATTCTAATTGTGGCTTTTTCATGGGCCTTGTAAGCCAATACTGTAATGTCATCTTTTTCATTCTTGTAGTGTCTCTCAAAGGCTGTGTATCTGCCACGTAAGGGAGTCATGAAGATACTGTTACCATTACTACTGCACATACTCATCCCTTGTTGGTATCATTAAATTTAACTCTCATTTCAGAGACATAAAACAATGGAAAAGCAGGACTTGTGTAAATATGTGTGTCAGCTGATGATCAGAATTTTGTAACTTCTATTTATCCTCCGTGTTTTGTTTTAAATATCTGATAAATAAGTTCCTTTTACTGTCCATAAGGCAGTGTTAATTGCCCGATTGCCCTGTGGCTCTTTTGTTCTGGTTATGTGTAGTGCTGGCTAGGAAAAATGAAAGGGAGATCAAGAACTTGGATTCTGGAGATTTGGCTCTTGAATTTCTTAATTTGAGATAGCCAAGTTTATTTGTGGCAAGCTTTGAATTCAACGCTACATTAAGTTCTAAGGAAGTCTTATAACCGAGCGGAAAAAAAACCCCAAACAAAGCAGCAGTTGCATTGTTTAGGCACAGAGCTAAAATATGTGATAGGGGTGCCTGAGCCTTGTTGGCAGCTGCTGCTGCCACCTGGGATAAAGGGCTGTAACTCCAGAGTGGTGTCTGGGAACAGCTGCAAAGGAATTGGGTAGGAAGAGGCACCCAGGGCCTAAATCTGATATCTGTCCCTTTGTCCCACTGCTTGCATTTGTGGCTTGACTTTCTTTGGTGAACTCTGTCTTCAATTCAACCGTGTTGTTTGGTGTGCTTCAGCTTATTTAAGAAAAAATAGTCTAAAATGTTTAATGAGATGGTGGTTAGGTAAAGCAAAAGAGGGAGGAAGTTTAAAGCAAGGATTTCTACCCAACAGCTCAGCCTGTAAGGAGTTCTTGAAGTTAGGCTGTCCCACTGGTGGAGACTCAACCAGAGATTTGAAGTTGCATTGCATATTTTCTTCTTTAAAACACATGCCTTTCAGCGTTAGGAAAAAAAAGAGAACTCTTACACTGAATTAGTCTAGCAAGATACTTATTTGGACAGAACGATACTTTTCTAATAGTTTTGTTTTACATACCTTTTACTAAGAAACAGATTTTAATCAAGTTGTCTGCCTCTTATTCTTATTTAGTAATTTTTTTCTGGCAGTATTAAACCTCAAAATATGCCCTACCATGTCTGTTGCATCATGAAAGTGGAACGATATTTCCAGATGTTAAAATTCATGCTAGAAATGAGGAGCTCTTTTGGGCAATCATATATCCCGCCTAGAGGTAAGGGTAATTTATGAAGGACCTCTAACATGTTGCAAGAACTGAAAATAAGCAGGAATTGAAAAATAGTGTATTTTTTCCAAAACAAGACTCCTTTGAACTTAGAGTGAGTTTGGATCTTTTGAGGAGTTGTTTTAACTGCAAGTTTTATGAGTCTGCACTGGAGTTAGCCCAGACAGACACACCTGTGCAGTAAGCTATGAGACTATTGTAATTACTTTTATCTTCCATATTATGCTGTGAACTGTTCTTTGTTAAAGGAAAAGCTAAATAAAAATTTGTCTTACTGCCCAGGTTTGGCACAGTCATGCAAAGTAGTAGTCTGTCCTTTCAAAACTGCAGAATGTCTTCATGTTCCTAATACTTTTATTTCACTTCCCTGATTGAGGTTGTTCATGGAAATTATGTAGTGAACTGCCTACTTTCTTCTTCTAACTTGACAGTTGTGTAGGCTTGGGGAAAGCATTACTGTCACTGTTCTGGAAAACAACCCCCAAGCCTGTATCCTCATGTGACAGTAGATCTGGAAGTGAATGTACTTCTTTAGGCTTTCACTCATACTAATTGTTCAGCTTGCAAAACTGATAGTAATAACTTTGAACAACTATTTGACAAATTACTGTAAAAGACTGTCAGACTTTTTTTTTTTCCCTCTACTGCATTTTTTTTTCCTTCTCTCTCTAAAGTAGACTTCAGGTTTGAGTATAGCTTTAATGTAGCCTTTAGGGTTGAGTGTATGATTAACTTACCACTAATGTGAATTAAAAAAAAATTCTCAAGAAATTGGAGTGTTATTAGTATGAATTAAGAATAAGGATTTGTTTTCTGGTTTTGTTATGACATTATGTACTGGCAGACTAAAGGCAGCATTTCTCTTCTCATTGCTTGCTCTCTTTGAACCAGTATGCTCTAAAATGTTAATGCATCTCTTCCAGGAGTGCTTTCTTCAGTGCTGGGGTGACTGCCCCCAAAACATGAACTGAGAAGTCTCTTCTTGCCTTCTGCCCATCTTTGTGTATAGGGTGAGAGCACCCTGCAGAATCTGTTATTCCTCTCTGCCCAACCTGCGCGTAGGCAATGCAGGTTTGCTCAGTATCCCCTAACTCACTGATAAGTACCTACAGCACTCACCTGTGTGTGATATGCACATGTTTACAGTGGCTGTAAGTCATGGGGGTTTTGATGTTTTAAAAAGAAAGTTAGTCTGAAAAAAACCTTACAACCAAACCTTAAGGGAATGGTATGATAGGCTCAAAGTGCCCTGGTAGCCTGGTGAAGTGACGCTATTTGCGACATATCTTGTCCATTCAGGAGTTTGTGGGTAAGACCATGTGTGTCTCTGGGAAGCAGAGAACAGAACATTTAGTCTAGCAGTAACTAGAGGTGTTGCTGTGCACTTAATTTATTTTGTTGTTACTGCCAGCCAGTATTATTTTTTTTTTTGTCCAAAGCATCCACTCTTGGCCGCTGTCAGGAGCTGAGATATTGGGATAGGCGAGACAATTCTGAAGGTCTTAGATGAGCTTCCATATGGGTGAGGTGGCATTGGGTCTGAAAAGCTCCCAGTATTTCATGCTGTGATTCTCCTCCGAAAACCTTTCTCACCTCTCTGATATTCCACAAACTGGCTGCAGAAGAGGTGGATGTGGGTTCCCCCAGGATGTCAGATTGCAGTTGTCTTACGGCCTCTAAGATGGGGATTTTGCAGAGTGTAAATGGGCAGTAATAGAGGTGAAGTTTCTTTGTGTACATCAGAGGGTCATTGTTTTGTGAGGAGGTGAAGTGTGGTTCTGCATATTTGGTAGGAGACCACGCTCTTGATTAAGTTCTGTTCTGCATTCTTCATAAACTTTTGAGGTTACAGCAGTGCCGTGTGACTAGGAGGACACTGCACTGTCAGCATACTTCCTTGAGTACAAAAAAGGAAGGAGTAATGTTGACTTAATAGGAAGGATCCTACTTGATCGAGTATGGGTGGAGATAATTCCCCCTCTAGAGCACCCGGTACCCTGGGCGTGTATTTTTTTAACTTTCCATTTAGTCTGGAAGAGAGATATCTTGTAATAATTGTATCTGAAGTCCAGCAGGTAAGATGCTACACTTTCTATAGTGGTATTGTCTGCTAGGTGTACAGCATATTTATCCATTTCTGCTAGCTGATTAAGAATATATTTATTGATAGTCTTCTGTGAAATTACACTGTTTCTTTAACGAATGGAGAAAACAGCACTGACCTCCCTGCAGCTTCATTCAGATGATCACGTGTATGTGCTTTGCTTTAAAACTGATAGCAATAAATTAGATGATAACCTATTGCTTGAGAGTAGTGCTTGGAACAGTGAAGCACTGAGGTGATTTGATGATTTCCTGCTTTGATGGAACTCTGGCAAAGGCATAGCACTTCGACAGTGAAAAAACAACTCCAAGACTGCAGCAGGTAGTGGTGATGAATTTTAATAGGAATCTTTGTCTCTGAATAAAAGTTTTATATAAGATTAAGTAACTACTAGTGCTCCTTCTGGAGGCAGACATTAGCACACTAGCATGCTGCTACTTTTAGCTACTAAAGCTTCCTTAACACTTTCATGGTGTCCTAGCGGTGAACTGACTTAAGCATTCTCTCTTCTGTATTTTGAATGTGTTGGTTTAGTTTCATTTGTAAAACTTCATATGCAGTGACTTATTTATCCACCTGTTTCTGTATGTGCTTTGCACTGCAGCTTGGCTGTGATGTTTTTATATGGTGAGGATCCAGGTAACAGTCATAGTTACCAGTTGGGATAGTATTCCTACAGTAGTTTCAGTTCAAAACTGAAAATACTGAAGTCCTGCCTCCTAGAAATACTGAGAATAGATTACCACCACCAATTTTGATGACACAAATACTTTTTAAAATTTATCTATTTACATTTGAAATTGATTAATATTTAGTGCTTCAAGAAAAGGACCAGAAAGAAAAAAATCAATTCTGACCTGATGTCTGTCATTCAATTATCATAAAACTGGAGATGTTACTTGTACATTCTGAATAGTAATTCTGACAATGCATTTATTGGCTTAGTATCTTTAACAAAAAGTCTTCAGCTTAATTTACTTTACAGTTAGAGAATTAGTCCTGAAAAATTCAAGTGAAACCTGAGAACTTAATTGCTGTGATTGTCTTGCATGTCACTGTAAGTAATGAAGGTTTTACCGTTAGAGCTTAGAACATTCTGGTGATTTTGCTGGTGGCCATCTTCTAGATGGAGAAACCTGATGTGCTGAGATTCATGGGACCAATACTTTTCCATCTAGGAGAGCCACTGAAATCTTCTGAGTAGTGTTTGAGCAAGGACCCCAACAACAATTTATACCTTCAGGCAAGGAAATGCCTATATTTTAAGTGATTGCCAAGTTTATCGAGATTGAAATGAGCAGTGTTCTAAAAAAAAAAAAGCTTTATACAGGCTTAGACTAACATAGATGTGATAAATGCTCTCCTAGCAAATTTTTTTTGTTACTAAAGCATCAGCATGATCGCGCGTTTTGTTTCATCACACTAGCACTTTGTCTGCTCCAAGTCATGTGCTCAAGCATCTCTGTTGTCTACAAACTCAGAAAACCCCTTCTGCTTGAGAGAAAACCTGAATAGTTGTTTTCTCCAAAACGGAGCAAAAAAGGCCTTTTTGCATCCTGTTTCTGTGTCTCTAGTTTCTTTATTTTTCAAAATGAGCAGACCTACCTTCTTCGGTAATCCCTAAAATGACAGCAAGTTCCTTCTCAAAACTTATAAATAAAGATGACTTGTTGCATTCATTTTCTGGAGCTTATTGTAGGAAAGTAAGGGGTGATTAACTTTGCTCCAATTTTTATCTTGCATTCGTAGCATAAGAAGAGCTAGTTCAGCTGTGTTCCACAAAAGACACAATTACTTTGACTTCAGGCTGGGATTTGTTTGCTTTACTGGGCATGTTTGAAGAGAAAAAAAATAATCCAGTGATTAATATGCTTTCTGTTTTGCATTTTAGAAGTTAGATTTAAAAAATGTGTCTCTTTCTTAATGGTTCATTTCTAAAACAGAGTCTGTAAGATTAACTTAAATGTTCCTGTAAGTCATGTTTATCTACACAGGGAAATGTCTCATTGTGGATGCTCTAGGATATTTGTTGTATGATTATACTGGTATAAAGCATGGCATGAGGACAGAAATAAGCGGATGTTTCTCTTTGTAGGGTAGCCTGAAAATGAAGTATCTGTACCAGAATGAAATTATTTTTACTAAGGTAGAGAGACAGTAGTATAACTACAGTAGAAGTACATCAAAATTTACTATGTAAGACGGTTCTGGTTTTGAGCAGCATTGCCAAATTTTTCTTGCTCGGGGTGAGTGTTTTGTGAAACTTGCTCACAAGTGTTGCGTGGTAATTTTATGCTCAAACTGTTAAAATGTCAAAATAGCAGACGGAACAGAACTCACCTTTCCAGCAAAGGTCTCATTCTGTTTCTTCTATTTAGCTCTTCTAAGCATTATCACTTGCTAAGTTAGCTTAGCAATTGCATCCTGCCTAACGTTTCTCTCTAACTGATAAATGAAGTAGGAGCACGTCATTGCTTCAGCTTTCAGAGTGATTGTGTAGTAAGGAAGAGCTGTGAAAATTTATATTATTTTTATTTGCCTTGATTAAACCTTGGATACAGTCAAACCAAGAGTGTTACCCTGCCTGGAAATGCAGGCTCTCTAATGAATGAATCGAGGTTTTCATCCTAGAATTCCGTCTTCCCGTTGAGTCTGGGGTTTATTTCTCATTGCTTCTTGGAGAACCAACCTTTTATCTTCTCAGCTGACCAGCACCTTACTGGGCATTTGGAGAATGCCTCTTTGTACAGCATGCTTTGAAAGTGGACATTTTATAAAGTGATGAATAGAAATAGTTTTCCTGAATATTGGTGAAGTAGATTGTTAATGGGAAGTAGTTTTGGCTCTGAAGAAGTAGATTCTGTCCCTCAAGGTTTTCATCCTAGCAACACTGTATTCCCTGGGAACATTGCATTAAATTTGGCTAAGCAAACCAGATATTTGCTGTGAAATATTTACTCTTGCAGCAGCTTACTGTTGCAGTTGGAAGCAGGACATTTTACATGAGCTTTTACGTTACGCTGTCCTACTACTGGAATGAAGCATTTTCATAGGATCTGAAGTAATTAAAAAAGATCTTCCTGGGAAACTGAACTTCTGCCTGTCCCAAATTTAACTACTGTTAAATTAAAAAGTTACGTATTTCTATTCTGTATTGCTTAATGACATTGAACCTAGGTTTCTAGTCGATGTGCCCTTAACCAAAAGAAAAAGTCAGCTCAAAACCTTTGGACTGTTTCTTTTCCCCAGTTAAACTAACAAAAAAATACAAAAACAAAAAAACCCACAAAAAACTCTGTCTCTCCAGTGGCCATGTTTTTGATGCATGTTTGTTGGTTGTGCTTGATAACTTTTTACTGATATCTAAATAAGAAGCTTCTGAATGGATTATTAGTTATGTAGTTATGTGAAAATCAGTAGATAAAACAGTAGACAAACTCAGTAGGAGATTACAACACAACCCTTGAAAATGCGAAACTAAAAATAGTGTGGAGTGATGTGCTGTGATTCATGAGATCTCTGCTCAGAGCTGCTGAGTCATTAAGCCACTCCTATAGGTAGTGAAACTTAATGTGCATGAATTTGGACAGAACCTCAAAGATGGGGAAGCTGGGTATCATCTGTTTGTGTTTATCATTGTTTTATCTGGCATAAAATGCTGTTTACTTAAATCAGAGTTCCAATAATATGTGTGTCTCATGGGTCTGACTGTACAAGTTGGGTCTTTCTAGATAATGTATATAGGTGCAAAATGTAGTGGATTTAATCTCCGACCTCAGTGCTCTGTTGCTCTTCCTCTTGCAACACTGCTGGGGTAAGCTCAAACAGCTTAGTAATCATCTGTTCTTTCTCTGTTGTACAGGACAAATTTGGAAGCGCTTCAGAAGAAGCTGGAAGAATTAGAGTTGGATGAACAGCAACGAAAGCGCCTTGAAGCTTTCCTTACCCAGAAACAAAAAGTTGGAGAGCTGAAGGATGATGACTTTGAGAAGATCAGTGAGCTGGGAGCAGGAAATGGCGGTGTGGTCTTCAAAGTATCTCACAAGCCTTCTGGTCTCATAATGGCAAGAAAAGTGAGTGCCTCAAAAATAGGAACTTAGGGATGATTTTTATTGTCTCTGATGCAATACAGTGACTTTATTTAGAGAAATAAGTGGTGTTGACACACAAAAAAAGACTATTTGACGCCAACTTTCAGAGAAGTTGATGTGTCTCAAAAAATAGGAAAGGTTGCACTTGCTTATCCTAAACTTCCCATTTTTTCAGAAGTAGTGTCCCATGTAATGAAAGGATAGGCATTAATTCCCCTCCTTTCTTTTTTCTTTATTTTGACAAATACAATTTTCAGCTTGGTATGTATCTTTCAAAGAAAATATGGTAGACTCACTAATGAGTTGGAGGCCTAAAAGAAGTTACTGAAAGGTATAAATTAGGGAAAAGTGACAATATCCTGTATTCTGGGCCATAAGTTTAGAGGAATGGAAAAGATCACCTGTAGATCTTCCTTCACAGCTGCAGAACAGAAAGGGCCTCTGGATGATGCTGGAAAAAATGAGAACTCAAAAAAACCTGAGAATGATACATTGGAGTGCAGTGACATCTCCTGTTTTATAGTTTCATCGTGGGGTGCAAGTGGCTTCTGTGCAAAAAAAAAAAAAAAGTATTTGTCCTTCTGGCGAGAGTATTTTTAATGACTCAGCTTTATGCTTTACAACCAATAGCAGTAGTGACCTAGTTTGTAAGAAAACTGAGATTTACTTTTTTTGAACAGAAATAGCTTGATGTTTTAGTTCTCATTTTGTTTATGTGAGGAGCTTTCACTTCCTCTCCATATCCTTGGGAACCAAACACAGTAAAGGAAATGCATCTTTGATACTGCCTGATTTTTATTTTTTTTTTCCTGTTTGGGTACCTCGTGCCCCTTCCAGCAGCAGAGTTCCTTGCACAGGTGGCACTTGTTACGAGGCAGCATGTTGGGACATATGCCGTTGTACTGCAGCGGGTGAGGTGGCAGGCAGGCTACTGTGGTTTGTGGGAAACATAGCCTAGGCTTTGAGAAGGATAAAACACAGGTCACGTTCAAATCCCAGATCGCATTGTTACAAGAGACTGAAAACTTCCTTTTTTTTTTTTAAATTGAGAAGTTGAAAGACTTCAGGTATTTCTTTTTTTTTTAAGAAGAGTACGCTGTCATCTTCAGCAAAATTAAAGGAAAATGTGCATGTACTGACTTTAAGAACAAACTATGCTCAGTACACTGAAGGTTTGGAGAGAAGCAAAGAAAAATGTCTGCCTCTGAGGTGTGAGAACTGTGAAATAAACAAATCACTGAGGCTTTCTTGAACTAAATCAATTTAATTGATTTTTTTTTTTTTTAACCTACTGTGGGTTTAACAGGAAATTTTGGCCCATTCGTTAATATTCAATGCAACTGAGGTGTTTACTGAACTGCAGTTTTTCTTTCATATATTGACTAAAATTTGACATTCATAATGTCTCTTAATGTTCCCTTTTACAAAAGAAATACACTTCTTGTATGAGATAAAATACTTGTTCCACTAGACTGTTTATGTAATCTCCCCTTTAGATTTAGATTCAGTTTGGGGAATTTTTTAATTTGAGGTTCAGCTCATTCCTTCCACTAATGCTTTACAAACACCTGTGCAGATATTTTTCAGCAGGTGCTTCTGAGTCAGTACAGCTTTGACACATTTCCTTTAGACATTTGTTTGTGGCTCCTCAATATAAAGAGCTTTAGTTTCTGAACTATCCATAAAAAAAACAGGTAAGTAAAGAAAATGTGCTGGAACAAAAAGTTTCCGATAGAGAAGTATTTAGTGAAAAGAAGAGATGGAAATCCCACCTTTTAATGGCTGCTGATCTTTCAACTTTCTTATGCTGTATTGTAGTGTTTTCTTTTCCCTTTGCCACTAAGAAAATAAAGATGGATTATTTTACATTTAGGTCATAGAATAATTCTGGTTGGAAGGGGCCTCAGGAGGCCATGCAGTCCAACCTCCTGCTCAAACCAGAGAGTCAGCTACAAGCTCAGAGCAGGCTGCTCAGGGCCTTACCCAGCTAGGTATTGAAAAACCTCTCTGAACAACTTGTTCCTTCTGAATGGCACTTTGTCACTAAGACGATACTTAGAGTGGATTATTTTACAGTTAATTCATCTAGAGATCAAGCCGGCTATTCGAAACCAGATCATCCGTGAGCTGCAAGTTCTACACGAGTGCAACTCTCCATACATAGTGGGCTTTTATGGAGCTTTTTACAGTGATGGAGAAATCAGTATTTGCATGGAACATATGGTAAGTACATATAAATCTGTCTTAGCCTGAAGTTATTAACAGACTATTAATCAACACCTGAGTGTCAACAGGACTTAAATTAACAAACTAGACCTTTCTGCGTGAATAAACAATCAAGTACTGCATTTGGGATTTACTCTGCAAATCTGAGGCTGGGATTGATATGATGTGGTTTATCCCCTTCTCCAGTATCTGCTCTTCTGTAGAAGTCTAAGATGTACAATGTGGCCTCCCGATTGCTTCTCCCTTATCCCGGGCCCTTTTTGGTTTGTTTTATTCAAGAATATTTACCCAATTCTGCTACTTAGACACTTGTTCTGGTTGGGGTTTAATTTTGTTTTTATGCAGAATGGACCAGATCACTCTGATACTACAGCTGTGTAGTCCTTAGTAGCTATGATAATGAGAATCTCGTTTAATCTTATTTAGATGAATCCATACTTTGTCTCCTTTTTTCTGATTTTTACAGAAAAAGCAAACAAAGAATAGTGGACAAGAAGTGAACAAATCCAGATTTTATACAATTTTTTAATGCCAAAAATATTTTAAACTATTTCATTTTAATAGAAAAGTACACATTCTTCTCGACATCTGTTTGCCTTTCTCTAACCATATGGAGCCAAACGCTAAAAGTAAAGTTTCTGTAATTAAAGGTCAGTCAAATTTTTTGCCTCACTTGCTTAGTAGAGGATGTTTTTAACAATCTGAAATACAATAAAACTGAAGACCTTTTTAGTTTTTTTTCCTTGAAAAAACTGTTTCTTTGGAGATAAACCTTATTTTTTCTGGAAAGTACATGTGATTGTTTTAATGCTTCTCTGGTCGTCTTTTACGGAAATTTTTAGAAGAAATCGATGGTTGCCTAGGAACAAGTGATCATGATCCAGTTTTTAAGCATGTACTAGCTGAATAGAAGGTGCGGATACCCCAAAATAAAAAATGACTGTTGGGAATTACAAAGTAGTTGATTTCTCAAAATTGAAAACATTAATGAAAAACAGGAAAATAGATGTTAAAAGTGACTGGGCGTTGTTTCAGAATACATCATAAAATGTGACAAATGTGCACATCTGCAATTGCTAAAGGAGTGTGTATGTTGACGCCTGCCAAAAGGGAGATGGTGGTGGTGTTATAATTACATGTAGAAACAAAAGGCCTAAAGAATCTCAATTTATTCGTCAATGAGAAAATTAACAGGAGTGATCAGGGTTTGCAAGTTTTGAAAGAATGATATATCTGACAGTAGACATCTCTTCAGTTTAAGAGAAGGCGGTATGAAATCTGGTGTTTCAGTGCAGAATCTGGTCTAAGTCAGGCTGGATACAAGGTTTTACACATAGAACAATTGATCAGTAAGATATGAAATAGAGAAGGGGGATTATTTAAATTGTAGTCTTAATTAAGCCATTAAGCTGTTGGCTTAATGCTGATCATTAGGTGGAAGTTTTTGGTCTCCTTTTGGATGAAGATTAGATGCGAATCTCCATTGTCTTTTTTTTGTACGTATTTTTCTTTCAATTACTGCCAGTCAAAATTCTTATTTTTAACAGTGAGTTACAAAATGTAAGTATGGATGTGTACAAGAAGTTGGAGGTGGAAGAGGCATGGAACTCGAAGATTTGAGTGTTTGGTATTTTTAGGTACAGAAATTCAAAATCAATGCATGACTTTGCTTAGCAGCAGGTATTTAACAGGCAAAGGAATTGGAGTCTGCTCCTGAAGGTTGCAGCCAACACTAGGCAATTGAACTGTATTCAGCTTCTTTCAGGACTGGAGCTAGTCCTCAGGAAGGGAAAAAAAGAAACTGTGGTTTTTCAGTATGAAATCTTTGTTAATATACCGGTGTGTCCGCTGTCCAGAAATGCAGACTGGTTATACAAGAGACTTATATAAGACTTTTTTTCCTGTTGGTGTATTCTTAATCGTGTGGTATATATGGGTTTTTTTAATAAAAATACATGATCGAATAAGTATTTATATACTTCTCATAAGAGTTTTAGATTTTAGTCCTCAAATAATAAAACTTTGCATTCTAGCTTTTCTCTTTGCATGTACAAATAACGATGAAAACTTCCAAAGGGTAGGTTAAGGCAGAAGACAATTTGCTTCTCAAGTTCGATTTTTGTCTTGAGTACTGGGAAATATCAAATTTTCATCCAGACAACAGGATATTGGTTTTTTGATTTGATAAACAACTTTCTAATTTCTTCTTTGATTGTACATTCTCCATTCTAGAGAATCTAGAACTTACGCACAAGCCTATTGTGGGATCTGTTGCTGAAAATAAACAGCAGTTTTTAGTTTTCCTTCTCAGAAGCCCTTAGCAACGGTGGAATATATTTGACTTTGCTGGGGGTGTGTGTGCATGCATTCAATTTATTTAACCTAATAAGATTAGCAAGACTGTTAGTTACCATGAAACTTTAAAAACATTTCTTCCTATTTTGGTTCTTTGAGAGCTGTGCCAAATCAACCCTCCATCCTTGGAAGTGGAGAGTCACCCTGGATATGCAGAAGTAAGAGAGGCCAACTTTCTCTGTGTAGGATCTCATCTGGGGGATGAAGGGAACAGGGATCTGGGTTTAATTATGATCATGGGGTGGCACTAGTACATGTTTATCTTCAGGAAGAGAACTCTGTCTTTTCCAGAGATGTGAATTTTCATCCTTGTAATCAGGATCATCAAATCTTCTATGCTTCTTCAATTCTTCTGGCTCTGTCTTTGGAGGGGGAAACAGTATTATGTGATGGCTGCAACGAGAGGGGGGGAAAAAAAAAAAAGGATGTTATTGCATTGGTCTGAAAGCTACAGAAATCTGTAAAATTCCTAATGCTTGGTCAGCTGTTTGTGGACAGTACTTCCTTAACAAGAGCAAAACCATGGAAAAGCTAGTATGGAAGATGGTTGTGTGAAGTGGATGTTGTTAC
>NW_009260831.1:188467-209900 GCF_000687185.1 Egretta garzetta | reverse complement strand
TTTATCTTTCAGGTATGCACCATAACAATGTTAAATCAAACATGAAAGGCAACTTTTTTTTCCTCACCAAACTTAGGCTTTAGACTACAGTCCTGTTTAAAATGGTTTTGAATAATTTGATTAAAGCTTGACTATTCAAACATTTGTTATTAGGATGGTGGCTCATTGGATCAAGTACTGAAAAAGGCTGGAAGAATTCCAGAGCAGATACTGGGCAAAGTTAGCATTGCGGTAAGTGTGTTCATTGTTCTCGGGGACTGGAAGTGGGTACATTTGTGTCTCGGTGTAGTAAGGCCAGATCCAGGAAACTGCTGCTTCAGGACCAAAGGATGTGAGAGAGAGAAGTATTACCAGATACTTAAGCGTGTTGCTTTCTTTTAAAAAGCACTCTCTGTGCATGTCATTTGGTAGCTCAGGGCATTGGAATGAGTAACACATTGTATTGCATTTGCTTTGATTTTCTGCTTTTGTATCAGCTGATGCTTCTGGATAAGAACAGAATTAACATTTCACTAAAATATTTTGAATGTTACCTTTTCGTATCTGTTGTCCAACAAGCTCTGTATGCAAAACTTCCAGTAAGGGTTTGGTTGACTCTGTTTTTCTAATCTGAGCTGGAGGTAAAAAAGAAAACAAAATATTGATTTGCAGTGATTACATTTTAGGATTTCTGTTATGTTGCATTCAGTTCTTGTACAGACAAAGCATGCAATTATCTCTTCATAAATTGAAAATTTTTCTTCTATTTGTCTAGGTAATAAAAGGCCTCACATATCTGAGAGAAAAGCATAAAATAATGCATAGAGGTGAGATAAAACTTTACATTGTAACTTTTCTTGACTATAGTTTTTATTCAACTTAAAATACGTGCTTTTTCTCTGATTGGTTCAGAGGGTTTTTCTTGGGTAGTGTAAGGCAAACTTTTTTTTTTATCCAAATGTCTTCCTGTGACTATCATGTATCTTCAACTTCTGCTATCTTACTGCAGTTTATCTGGGTTTGTAGTCCATGCTAAAACCCAGTATACTTGTATTATACGTGCACACAGAATTTCTGTCTGTGTTGGAAGCTGCTTGGTGCCAGAGTGACTTGGCCAGTTGGGGGTAAGTGCTGGGGCTGGGAATCTAACTTGAGACCAGAAGTATGCCCTTTGCAGTAAAGATAGGAATACGTTGAAGGACCCAAGTGACTCAATCTCCATTTCCCTTAAATACCAAATAAGTCTTCCTGCATTTTCTGGGAAGAGAAGAACACTTTTCTAACACAAAAAAGTATGAGATAAATTCCTAGGCAAACCACTGACAGGTACAGAAGCAGAGGCTGCTGTCTTGGGCAGTACAATGCACTGAGGAAGCTCTCAAACATTTCTGCCTGCAGCAGTGGTACTTGGGCTAAGTTAATGATTGCTTAGTGTAGCTGCAGTGAAAATACACCCTGTCCAGTATAGTTGTGGGTGGTACCTTTCCTGGAAATGTCAGCACTTGTCATGAGGCAACGTGTATGGAGGTAAGCCTTTCGTGGAGTTTCCATTCCTGTACTCGGTTATAAGAGAGAAAGAGAAGGAGAAGACAGTTAAGATAGGATACCTGTGCATTGGGTTTTGTAATGGCATAATTAACTCTTTATGAAGAAAACTATATTAAAAAGCATTGTCCCACTGTATCTATTTCTTCATTGCAACTGCTAGTCTTTTGGTAATAACAGTTCTATGAAGTATGACCACAAAATCTTTGGAAAGATTCACAATTAAAACCTCTTGACCTAAAATCAATTTGACAGTTCAAGACTCATGATTGACATTAAAACTTTTAAAAGAAAGTCACTATTTCTACCACCTGTCTTACATTCACATGCAATAGACCTCTATCATGCAGAATTGCATCTTTTTATACTTAAGTGACTTTAAAAACATGATGAAGCTATGCAAAAGGAGTGTCGCTTCTACACTCCTGGCGTCTTTAGTTGCTTTACTGTAAAATAAATGCCCTGCCTTATATTCAGCTTATAGTTGCCCTTTTTAAAACCCAGGTCTTTCATTAATCTGTTGCATGTTCCATTAAAAAAAAGACACTATATGGTAAAGTAATCAATTCCATTATTCCTGACATGAGTGTAAATTGAAGGCTGGAGATGGAGCATTTCATGGTTTTGTTTGAATGGCAGTGATCATGCAGTATGTATAAACCATGCCAACTGTTCAGTGAGCCTTGTACCATATGAGATCAATCTTCAGATTATACAAATATCTTCATCAGACACTAATATGTGTCTGAGTTTACATTTGTTGGCCAGACCAAAAAGACTAATTAGCAATCCTAGTTTATACAGTCTGTTGTAGGATCACCTTACAGATGAAGTAGACTCTGTTTATTACACGTTTCTGGGGTGTTTGTGTGTGTGTTTTTTTTTTTTTTTTTTAACAATCAAATATAGCTCCCTTCTGGAGGAGGGAGGCTGGAGGTAGACTCTCTAAAGATTTCTGATGGTAGTTGCAAAGTCACTTGTGTCTGTTCAGAGCATAAGGGAAACTCCTGGGGAAGAGATCATCTTATTCTAGGGCATACTGGAAGAGTGACTGTTGTTTCTTGTAGTTTTCAGTTCAGCCACAGCAGTGGTTTGCTACTATGTTGGTTGCTTGGAGGTTTTTTAAGCTGCTTCTTGCTCAGCTGGCTGCTGAGACAGCAATTTTTTTCTTTTTTCTTCAGTTTTACAATCTGTAAATCTGATAAATCCAAAATAAAGCCCTTCTGATCTTGTTTAAGTGCAGCTTAACCTCACAGTATTGGCTACATCACAGATTACACTTTTAAGTGCACAGACCAACAAAAGTTCCTCTTCTACGTTGCTTCCAATGTTACTGGATTGAATGTGCCCTGCAGTGTAAAATTCCATGTACAAATTCTGATTTTTATTTTTTCAGCTCTGTTTTCATGCTGTGTGCTCTGACAACATCAGCAGTACATGACCTTATACACTTTCTGCAGAAACTCATTGAAATGTGTGATGTCTGATAAAGTGGGAGCTAAAGTGACATTTTGGAAGTTGATCATAGCTAGTGCTAGTAGCTAAAAGGAAAACCAGTGAGAACAACGCTTCCATCTCTTGACATGTGGAGCTGAACTTGCTCATCTCCTGACGTATGGAGCCAAACTTGCTGGCTCCTATCTTTGATACTGTCAACCAGTCTGTCTGGCTTACAAGTTGCCCTTTGTGCTTTATTTGTAGCCTGCATATGTAAGTTAGACCTCATGTATAAGCTGGCATGTGAGACTGAGCTGTTAGACCTTAGCATCTTAGCTGAGGAAGGCCTTGCTTCAGCTTCCTGCCTGTCAGATTTCCAGGCAAGATGCTGTCCTGCAGCATGAAGTTCTCTTCTGGAGGTTGACTGATGCTCAGCTGTATACTGGCTGTACTGTTGTGTGGTACTCTGTGATTAAAGAGGGACTGGCAAGTGGAAAAAAAAAAAAAAGCAATACATGGAAAGTATATAGAATGAAGTGGTGTCAGTAGGGTTTATTGTTGTCAGAACAGGCTTAGGTAATGCATGTCTGAATGTTAAACGTGGCTTCAAAATGCAAGAATACCACTGTAAATGTACTGAGTTCTCTGCTATTTGACTTATTTGATCCTTGGCCTTTTTATAATCTTAAAAAAAGCCTCTTACGTTATAATTTTACTGTTTTTTTCCTCAGGCTTTTTAAATTTCTTATGTGTTAAGAACTCTTGGAGTCATATGACCCTGGATTAAGGATGCTGCCTAGTGAAGCCAAAATGAAGCCAGGTCTGTAGTATAAGAATGGCAGGATGTTACACTGGAAAAACCTTTGTAGTGCAGGTGAAGCTTTTTCTGGCAAAGTTACACTTTTCCAGACCACCTCTTTCTTGACTCCCAGCTGAAATAAGTAGTACTAGTAAACGCACATTTCCCCTGGTATAACTGGGTCAGCATTATTTTGGCGACACAGCTATAATAACTGGAGATTTTTGTGCTTTACTTTCTCTAGCCCCTAAAGTTTGCCCTCAGTGGTTCTGTAGCACTGCACTGACATAGTGTGACCAACACCTGTACTGTTCCTTCTCACTCATCCTGTCCTTGGGGAAAAATGTGTGCAATTTATGGGCTTGATTTAGTAAGGTTTTTTAGTTTTGTGTTGTGGTGAGAGTGAGAGGCTTAAGAATGAATAGACATCCTCACTAAACATGAGTACATAGCAACATAAGGCCAAAAAAAATTGTTCTTGAATCTAAAGAGAGCAAAGCTTGTGATAACTCATTTTCAGGAAGGAATTTATTCCGTTACTGTGTTTTATTACTATATCAGCAAGCTTGTAATATTGACCTGGCCATTAGATTGCCAGGAAAAGTAGAAGTATGATGCTGTGAAACATCTTCTAACTGTAAGATGTGAAATGTGAGCTTATATATTTTTATTTTAAAAAGGAGCTGTTTCACATCAAAACATTGTCTACCTGCAAGTAAACACACCATACTTTTGGTGGGGGGATTTTTTTTTTTAGTGCAGTGTAATGCTACAAAATGAGACTAGGGAGAGGAGGAGGAATCTGTGTATGGGATCCCTCCTGTGAAACTTGTAGGCATCTAGCTTGTTCTTTGGTTTCTTGACTAGTCTCACCCATTAATGTAGATTTTATAAAACAAGTGTTCATGTCTCTGTTTTTGTTGCACTGTGTATAAATCTGGGGAAGAAAAATCAGTTTAAACCAGGTTGTCAGGAGCTTCAGATAATGCTTTATTTGTCTAGCTTTTCGTGTTCTAATGAACTGTTCGATAGATTAAGTGCACACAGAGCAGTTCAAGACCCATTTTTCTTGGGCTATGCAACCTCCTCGAAGTACTAGTCCTGAGAGTATTCTCTTTGGGTAGAGAGTGGTGAAGGTCTGTATGTTGGTGTCCTTGATGGCAGTTGAGGATGGTTAGTGCAACTGAGATTTTGGCAATGTTGTGGGGCAGTAAAACAAAGGACTTACGAAGTCACCATAGGGCAAAAATTCATGGGAGTGTCTTCCAGGGTAAGGATTCTACAAGATGTTAATTTTTCCATAATAATCGGCAGACGCTAACACGCAGCATTCTGAATGCAAGAGACTGCTGTTAGACAAATAATAATGCTGATCGGAAAGAAAAGCATGAAAAATAAATCGGCAAAACTTGTCAGTGATGTATTTGCTTAGATTGATCAAGAAGTAATGACAGTCATAAAGGACTGCAAAATACCAAAGGGAAATATGGTAGCTGCTCAGCTGAGATGCAGCTTAAACTGCTTCCATGCACAGATGTATCCTGGACTAACTGTGACCTCTGAGGAAAAGTATTCACTTGTCATTACAAACACCTTGAGGAAGAAGTCATTAAGGCTTATTAAGGAAGGAATGGCAAATACAGTCTTTTTATAGACCGTTAGCTCATCTGGACTGCCGTGCTTTGTTTTGGTCCTCCTTTAAAAGATGTGATAGAAATTGCGAAACTCCTGAGAGACAAACTGGTGGGATATCAAGCAGGCATAGAAAAGGAAGGGGCAAGAAGCATGACTATGGTAGATACTTTTATCATCTCCTGTTAAATAAAGACATTTGTAATAGGGGATGTTGCAGAAAATGCTACTTCAGTGATCCCATTTACCTTTGTGGTTAATAGCAGAAGGCACTAAATGGCAAGGAAAGAAATGTCCTGTAACTAATTACGAAGTATATTGTTGCAGGTTATTAAGACCAACAAACTTTTTTTGCTGTGTTTTATCTCTGGATCAATAAAATCCTGTCAGTTAATCAAAACATAACTTTAGTTGTTTTTGAGCACAGAGGTGAGTGTAATTCTCTCTGGAAATTCTCCTCTTGCATAGGAAGTGCTCTGTAAGATTTCTGAACTCCAGTTGCAGCCAGCAGCTCCAGGGTAGGAGGTACCACACAGCAGGGATGCTGTCAGTGGTCTGTTCTCGTGTGTCAGTTCCTAGAGTATTCTCATGAGATCCTGCCTCGGGAAATTGAAATTGATTGGAAAATGCCAATAATTTGCTGCAAGACAAATATGTTCTCAAGTGTCTGATTACTCAGTAACTTCTATACAAAAGAAATTCCTGCCTGATGGTATTATGATAATGTCCAGGGCCACCTTTCTTTCAGAATGAGCTGGGTGTGTACCTGTGGGGGAGCACAGGGCTCAGGCAGAGGCAGCTTACCTTTTCCAGAGATTACAAGACATCCTATAAATCCTGGAAACTTCTTTGTATTGACAAGCTCCCTTTTCAGTGTCATGTATTCCTCCCTCTGGACTGGCTAAGGACTTCTCTAGAATTGCACAGCTCTGTTTCGGCACTGTCTGAGTTGATATATGAAATGTCCTTTCATTTTGTTTAAAACTTAAATACTTCACTTAGCACACTCCATTTTCCTTTCTAGATATGTCGGTTTCTTGCGAGTTGCAGCACACATTTTGAAGGCTGCCTTGGCATTTCAGTTCCATTTGGTGATACAAATCTCTGGTTTCCAGAGAAACTGCTTAAGTGCTCAGACACTCTGGAGTTAAAATAGCATAGTGTGCTACATTTAGAGGGGTGGAAAGACAGCAGCCTTCCAAACATCACACTGATCACACTGGGCGCCTTGCGAGGAAAATGAAAATACTCAGGGAAAGGCAAGCTTTATATAAAACTCCAGTGAGAAGTCATGGTTTGCTGTGCTACTGTAAGAAAGGTACAGTGTGGGATTATCAGCTAGAGAAAAAATGAAGGTACAAGTTAAGTATTAAAAAGACCAGGTGGATTCTAGAGCATGTAGGAAGAAAAGCTCATAATGAGAATGTCGTATGGCTCACTGGCAGTGGAATGCTAATGTTATTTATTTTTTTTTTGCCATTTAATTATGAATGTGAAGTATTTGTGAGCTGCAGAGATAAGTGAGGATTTATGTCTTTGTTCTGAATTGAACTGAAGATGTGCATAGATAAGCAGTACAAACCTAAAGGCCGTATCTATAATTTGCTCTGGCTCTGCAGTGCTTCCAGCGTATTTTGCAAACACTGTTTTTTCCACCTTGCTTTTACACAGAACTTTAGGTACAGGTTCCTGTGTAGGTGGGAATCTCTAATCTCTGCTGCCTGCTTTACTGCACCGACATCTGCTTGTTTTTTGTTGGTTGTGGGTTTTTTTTTTTTTTTTCCTGCTGGAATTCTAAGCTGATAGGTCAAGCTCTTAGACTGGATTCTTCCTTTTCATTGTAAAGTGTACTTGTGGTCTCTACAAGTAGTCAAAACCTGCACAAGGGAGGTAGAACTCGCAGAAAGTTCAGCTGTCTGCCCAGAAGGCCTCTAAAATCTCTTTACTGAAGCCCTGCTTCATGTTAACCAGTGTGTTACGTTCTGTTTCCTGCCTGGTGAACAGCTCCACAAACTGCCCAGTACCTCTGCCCTGCTTACAGGAGGAAAATCTTTTGAGGAGAGCAATGTTTATAAGCCAGTTACTTTCCTATGGATGGGGAACTAAAGGTAGTACACACCATACATGTCCATATTCTGCCTCTTCCATAAGGAGGAAGACTACCTGTCAAAGGCAGCTGGGATCTTCTTTGTGGTAGAAGGAAGAGGTGCATGGGCACGACTTCTTCTGTGTTGAGACCAGGGAGTAGTTTGTGTTAGATCACTGGGTGGATTTTCTACGGGCTGATGCTTGCTCCCAGTAAAGCGGACAAGCTGTAGGCTCACTGTCCTGCAGCTGAACCTAGAAAAACTTGTGTATACACAAATCATCACAAAACAGTTTCCAGTGTGCCTGGACAGTTTCAGTTACCTAGAAAGGTGATGTCAGGAACCAGAGAATGTAGCCACAAGTTCCAAAAGTAAATAACTATTCAAGCTTTGTTTTGTTCTTTAAAAGTGGGCTGGGGAGAGAAACAGCTGAAATATAGTTTTGTCTGCACTTCAATCTCCATGGATCTTGTTCAGTGAGGCACAACCTTCTGCATGGAGATCTTTTTTTTTCCAGTGATGAGGAGGCACATTAGTACCATCTTTCCAGTGACATCCCGTTGCCATCACAAACTAAGGTCAGTTCCTCAGTCACTGAAATGAAAGCTACCTGGAACATATTTGTGTTTAAAAGTGAAAAGCAAATGAAAATATGCTACAGACTATAGACTTCTGGATCTGCTCTTGAATAGCAGAGTCTGAAGTGAAATTCTGATAGACTGAGCTGGTCACATTCTTCAAAATGGATTTATAGTACCCTTTTTTCTGTAGCATTACTTTGCAAATGTGAGCTGTTCATTACTTATCTCGATAATGCATTGGTAATGACCAGCTAAGCAGCAAGATACAGTAAAAAAACTTCTTACAGCCACAAAAGAAATACTAAACAATTGTTCTCTGTACCTTGCATTCACAAATAGCTGTTATTAGTTGCTTAGCTACCAGTGACCCTTACTAAATTTCCGTTTAGAAAAAGTGATGAATTCAAAATCATGAGGGGATTCTATCACAGGTAACCAATCTCAGAGTATTTTAAATGCAGCATTTGAGTAATGGGATAATTATTTTTTCAGAGTTTTTAAAAAAAACAAAACAAAACCCAACAACAATCAAACAAAAACAAGACCATCCACCCACCTCCTCAAAAAAAAAATCCAACCCTAAATAAAATGCAGAACAGCAAGAACACACTTAAAGAACTGTTTTGCTATAGGATGATTTATGCTTGTGTACATAGGAAGGATAACTTATGGATGATGGTGTGGCTGCCATAGTTCATTGACCTTTGTAAAATAAATATATAGGGCCTCTTTATTGATTATTTCTAGGCAAAAGAACATCATTAAAGAGGAGTTATGCTGACATACACTTTCAAGTTATCTCAAATGTTAGTCAATGCAAGGAGGATGTAGAGGCCGAAACAATATTTGAAAGCCAAGCAACAGGGTGAAATCAAAACTTAAAACCAACAGCCTTTTTGCACTTGTAAGTTAAAAAATTTCTTATTGTTTATCTGTATTTAGAGAGCCTGTAAAATGGGCCCGGGTAGGGAACCAAATTTCTTCTCTTGAGTATTCCCAGAGGAGGGATAGAATTGTGTTCTAGTTAGAAGGGGAATAAAGGGAGACACACGGTAATTCTCACCTTTCATGTTACTTTCACTGTCAAATTTCCCATTTTATCTATTCTAAATATAAATCATCCATTCATTTTTTTCCAGATGTTAAACCATCTAACATTTTGGTAAACTCTAGAGGTGAAATCAAGCTTTGTGATTTTGGTGTCAGTGGACAACTGATAGATTCTATGGCAAACTCGTTTGTTGGCACACGCTCCTACATGTCTGTAAGTACAGATTTTATAGCTTTGAGTTTACTGTACGTTATGGTAGAATTATCACAATGCCAGTAGTCAAACAAGAAACCAACTATTGCCATAACTGCTGCGGTTCAAAGTTCAGCACTTCCTGCATTCCAGGAATATTCCAGTATTGTATCAGATTGTATATGGGGGGAAAGAACTGTTGTAAGAAAAGCCAAGCAACGTGGAATATTATGTAACGCTACAAGAGAGATGCTATTGTGTCTGCATTGCAGAATCCAATAGGTTGATGCATTTGGGTTTTGTATCCATATGTCTCCAAAAAAGCCCAGTACTTATAGTTTGCCTTTCTTATTTAAGCGTGGCTCGCTTTCCACTCCAGCATTTTTGTTTTGCTGCAGTCACTTATGTAGGCAAGCTGCTGCCTCACTAGTGATCCTGCTGTGGCTGCTCCCGGGAACCCAACACGGCTGCAGCAAAAAGAGAAAGCGTAGCCGTGGCTAGTGTGGACAAGGCCACGGCAGGTAATCTGGGACTATTTACAGGGTGTTCTTTGTTCCTGTGTATGAGGAATACCTTGAAACTTGCTCTTCAGAGGAACTCTTTGCATTATGTGAAAGTCATAGTTAATGGAAATAACAGATCTCTTTATTCTAATGTACTCACCTTGTTCAGCATGCAACCAATTAACTCATACAGTCAGAGTGTTCAGAGATTCTGCTGTAGCATTGAAACTGTGTGGGCTTGAACTTAAAGGAAAAAAGCATTATAATGCTGCTTCTGCTCAGCATGGGACCTGCATTTCAACATCAAAGACAGTATTCCCTTTTTTTTTTTTGGTAATTTAATATTGGTAACATACTTGAAATAAAACTGTGGCTTATGTTCCCACATACATCTAGGGGCTATTGGTAATTAGCAAAAAAATCTCACAGCTCCATCTCTTCTGGGCCTTTGACATATGACTGGCTTTCCCTTTTTCTTCTAGTAGAAGGAATGAGAGCAAAGTGCTGCCTACCTTCAGTTTTCCTCAATTTATTGTTCCTACCAGACTGAGATTTAGCTTTGCTCTCTGTTCACCATGTGTCACAGACCAAGCCATGATGCTGATTTTATTTATTCTTTTGGATAGTATTTGAAGCGCCTTTGCTTGCAGTATCTTCCTTAGCATACTTTTTCAGATAACAGCTAGAGAATTGTTAATGCCAAACAACGTCCTGTTTTACCAAATGAAGGTGTGTACAGTCAACAACGATGAACAAATTTTCTAGATTTTAATTTTTTTTTTGTAACCGCTATTGTGTGTTTCCTGCTTTTTCTCATCCACTCACTTCTTCCTTTGCACTTAAAATTCATGAAAATCTACTTTGTTCACTTCTTCCTTTGCACTTAAAATTCATGAAAACCCATCTTTGGGTTTGGGCATCTTTATGCATTGTCCAGTGATTGTGTAGTTTATCCAGGTGGCTTTGGAAATAGCTGAGGTGGGACGCTGGAGAAAGCTCAAATATAATCTCAGTCAATGTTGCAAAACTAATTTAGCAAAACTATCACCTGTTACGGCAGAGGGAAGAGACTTTGCAATAATACCGCATTCTTATATTCTGTGAGAATTCGTTTCAAACTATAAATATTTTTCCAAAATACGCATATAATCAGGCAAGAATCTGCACTGCTTTTGCAAAATACAAGCTTGATTTTTAAAAAGAGAACAGAAAAGCAAAGTGAACATTTACTTTGAGAAGCCTTAGTAAAAATGGATCCAAGGATGATACAGATCGATGTATTAAAAATTGCAGAAACCATCTTCAGCATTTAACATAGTGCTGATAAAGCAAGTTCAAAAATTAAGCAAAAGGACTTGGTTAAGGACTAATCTTACGGTTTAGTTCTTTAGGCAGAAACAGAAGATGGCTGCGCTGATCAGAACCGAGGACCTTTGGGGCAATGTGATTGGGATATCCAGATAAGGTTTTAATCATCATACAACTGGCCAAAAAAATCCCATAACTAAATATCTTTCCAGTGTTTGAGTCTCCTAAGAACGATACAAAACTTATTTTTAGCTGAGTCTGTTGTCTTACCTGCATACACATTTTTGTAATGGTTACATTAACAAGCGTATATAATCTATCCAGGACTTGTGTTTGTCCCTTTCTAGTTTGGATTTTCCTGAGGAATAATTTAAGCCTACTGCATTTTTGTTTGTCAGGCCATAATGTGGAAGTGCTTAAGCTGGCAGAACACATCTAATCTTCCTATCTCGTATATACCTTTCAATCATTATACCTCCATGAAAGGTCTGTGCCCTGCATAATACTTTATCATTCAATTTGTATGTTATGTTTTATTATCATTTCAATGGATTATAGAGCTCAACGGTTTATTTAGAAATTATTTGAATGCTGATCTAAAACTGCAGTATGCATGTATATGATAGTCCTTGTACAAATGCATTTCTGCTATAGGGAGCAATCAGAATGGTATCAGCTGAGAAGTGTCACAAACCATAGGATTATTTCTAGAGCACCAAGTCCCTTTTGGACCTATATAGAACCAATAAAGTCACCTTCCGTCTCCTTCCCAAAGCAGAAAACCAAGAACAGCTTCTCAGGGAAACGAGGTGAATGTTCAGTTGCCCATACTCGCTTCACCTTCCTGTTATCTAATTATCCCATCATTATTAATGCTTGCAACACTTGAATATTATGTTAAAGTTGTAAACCGGCAACATAATAGCATCATTTTAAAGAGTCTAAAAGTTATTTGCAGTGGTGGTATGCAATGTTTTTGGAACTTCAGGAACTTCAGATAAGATATTTAAAGAAAAAGATTGATAAGTCACTCATTGGAACATGCCATACTAACAAGTTGGGGTTTCATCCTTTGTTGTATCCAGGCTATTGCAGAATGCATTTCTTCTTGCTGCTTCTTACAATACTGTCTCCTCTCCCTTTTTTTTTTCTTTTGTAGCCGGAAAGACTACAGGGAACTCATTATTCAGTGCAATCAGATATATGGAGTATGGGGTTGTCACTGGTAGAAATGGCTATTGGCAGATACCCGATTCCTCCCCCTGACTCCAAGGAGCTGGAATTAATGTTTGGCTGCCCAGTAGAGGGAGATTCTCCAGTCACCGAGACCTCACCCAGGCAAAGAACACCTGGTCGACCAGTGAGCTGTAAGTTACAACAATCTGTTAAATTCTCTTCTAATATCCTTCTTGGTCAGCTTAAAGGTCTTCCTTACCTGATACTGGTCTGCATAGTGTGGCTTTAAACTTCCAAAAAATCAGGATTGTATTGGGTACCTGGTTCAGTCTCACTATGAGGAGGTATCGGAGTTTGAGAATCAAGGACCAGAGATCCTTTTGTTCCTAACTGAGCTGTTCACGAGCACCATTCAGATCCCATTCTATTGGTGGGGTTTGTCTCTCTAAGATGTAATGCTGATCAAAGTACAGTAGGGCAATTCCCAGTGAAGTTAATGGTTTGGATCAGACCTGAAAACAACATCTCCTTGCATAAAAGTATTACCCTGTTGCTGTTTCACTTTTTTCCCCATATAAACCTGCTGGATGCCATGTAAGAATAGAGTGTATGACTGTTAGCTTCTTAAAACATCTCTGCCATGGGGAGAGAGTAACACTGTATTTTTCTACTTCTACAATTTCTTCTTAGCCTATGGACCAGACAGTAGACCCCCAATGGCAATCTTTGAACTTCTTGATTACATCGTCAATGAGGTAATTGACTATTTGCACTTGTACTAATATAATTTTAATTTTTTTAAAGCATTGCAGAATTTGAGGGGTACGGGGTTGGTGTTAGGATAAGCCAGGTCTTCTGATCTTTTATTGCTGCAGTATGAGAGATGAATCCTTGTTATGTGTGTTGGCTTGATTTTTAAATTATTCTCAGGAAAATTTTAGCTCATTTCTCTGCATCATTTGAATAGTTTATGGGTTTTCTAGCCTGGATCATGCAACTTGTTAGGACAGTTAATAGCAAACAGTATGATCAAGCATATACAAAACTTTTTTTTACTTGATTTGTTTTAGTCTTATGAACAATACTGTATCTTTCAAATAGCTAAGCTACGAGGCTAGTTAATAAAAATTATTATTTTAGAATAGTCTGTTTTCAGAAAATGCTGCTGAAGCTCACATGACTCCACTGCTTGTGTCCTAACAAACAAAAAAGCATGCTCATTTTAGCTGTCATTTGTAACAGCTGGGCAACATAATTGTTTCAGGTGAATGAATTATAATGAAGTGTGTCTGACACACCTATTTCAAAAGCATGGTTGGTGCCTAGGTCCCTAGCATCGTGTGCGCTACTGTACACGTACTGATAAACTGCTGCTGTTGCTTGTCTGTACTCACAATTCTCCTCTCGCGTTACAGACCTATTCTGCGTGTTATTTAACGCTTTAGATGACAGCACCAACTCTTGGAACAGAGTTAGTGTTGGATTACTTAAGATACTATGGTCCTGCTCTTGTAGCATGCTTGAGGAGGTCAGTTTAAGCTGACAGCACATCCTTTATTCATATGCGTGGAAGCTGAAGTCTGCCTGATACTCATTTCGGAACTCGGCTTTGAAGGAAGGCCAGGGTAGTGCTAGGGCTTTACAGCTTTGCTGAGATATAGGACATCCGATCGGTAGATCTCTGGGTCGGTTGTGCATCACCATGTATTAGTTATGCAGAATGACTGATGATTTTTATTTATTTATGTTTAGCCACCTCCAAAACTGCCCAATGGTGTGTTTGGTTCTGAATTTCAAGATTTCGTTAATAAATGGTGAGTATTTTCTCTATGGCTAAGTTGCAAAGGGACGCGTTTGGGATCAGCCCTGCTGTCTTACTGTCTTGATAACTTGGCAGTTGGGAGTCCCTACTTGTCGGTCATGGCAAATATGAAGTAATTTCAGCATAATCTTCATTCTCCAACTGTTAATGTCCCTAAAGCTCATTTTATAGGCACCAGCTTGACAGCATATGCATCCCAAGAGAACCCCAAAGCTGAGAGATGTTCCCCTCTTTAAGATACGGTCTCTGCTTCTGTGTGCAACTTAGACTAGTCTGTTTCAGCACTGAAGACACCATAGTACTTATGGAGACTGATCATACAACACACTTCCAAAGGAGAACCCTTACTTTTAAGGGCAACCTTCATGGCATTCTGCAGTGACTGTTCCACATGATGCAGACACCTTGCAGGCTCCAGATGCTTTTTTATTTCCGAGTGTTTCACTGAACTGACATCTGTATCACACCAGTCATTCTCCCATCTATTTACTTCTCCAGTTGCACTTCAGTGATACGTGCAGTGAACCAGTATATTCAGTGCTAAGGGGAGGCAGTTCACTACAGTTGGAAAAGTTACTTTATTTGTTAAAAGCTACATATTATTTACTGTTTCCAAAAGGAAGAACAGTAATGCAATAGCTGTACTTGATACTGAGCTTGAAAAGACTTGGGTAACCAAGAAACTTGAGGGATAAAGCGGCTCATATTGTTGAGTGTTTGTTTAAATGGGAATTTGATCTCTCCAGCTGGGTGTTAGACATTCACTCCTGCCCCCACTAAACATTATTGGACAACTCAGGGCTTCTTACCTACAACTGTACCTGTGAAACCTACAGAAGGGATTTGCTTGGAGACCCAGATCTGTGTTTGAGAGGTGCTACATCACCTCATGCTTTTATCTAGAGCGTTGTCGTCTTGGGACCAAAGCAATATACCAACATGATATAACTTGATCTTTATTTTAAAAGATAATAGTGTGTAACTTGTGTAACACTTTCTGTTTTCCTAGTTTAATTAAAAATCCTGCTGAGAGAGCTGATTTGAAGCAGCTGATGGTAAGTTAAAGTCCTTAACTTTAAGTAAGAGCACTCTTCCATGCAGGTTGGGTTCCTCAGCTGACCTGAGATCAAGGTCGGAGCATATGGCCTGGAGTGTAGTCTGTGGCCTCTGACACAAGCAGCTCAAACAGTTTTTTGGGGGAGTTGCTTTTCTGATCCAGAGATCAAGGGGCCTCAGGCTTTCACACAGTTGTAGAACAGGGGCTCTTAAGGAGACCGAAATGGGCGGGTTTTGGAGTTTGTAATTTGATAATTACAATGAGTATATGACCTAATGCTATTAAATTAATTAGCAAAAGAATTATCCCTTGGGTTTATTAGACAATAATGAAGTACATAGTTTATTACTTTTAAGAGGAAGAAAGAACAAAATTCCTCAGACCTTATGGACTAGTTAAATACACTTTTCTCTTTTGTGAAACATAAAATTTGCCCCTCTCTTTATCAGCTTTGCCTTGCAAAATCTGTAGAACTACAAGACAGAAACAAATCTTGCATATTTTTTGGAATGGAATGACCTTATCGGTTTCAGTGGACCTTTTCATGGCCCTAAGTGTGATGGTAGGACTTAAGTTCTACTGCAGAAAACCAAGTTTTCCCCGCCCTGATCCTGCTGTGCAGTAAGTGTGCAAAATGCAATCAGACTCTTTCTATTACAAAAAGCCTTTCTGTGCACAGGCAGATATTTTCCAGAGCATTATCTCAAGAGGCTGAGTCACATCCTTATCGCATACTGTGGTGCAGGTATTCTGCAATAGGCACCGTGTAGGCAATATTCCTCTGGAATACTTTGCAATGTGTACGTTTCATATGCTGGTTTCTGCAGGATTACTGAAATAAAGCTCTCCTGGTCACTTCATGTGGGTTGCCAAATATTATAGCTGGCCTGAATACTGAAAGTAAACTTTTATTTTACTTATGGTGTTATACTTACTGTATTTCATGTTATTCCGAATTATTATTTAACAGATTGAGTGCTTGAATAATAGTATTCTTCTCTGCTCAGATTCATGCTTTCATTAAGAGATCTGAAGCGGAGGAGGTGGATTTTGCGGGGTGGCTTTGTTCAACCATAGGCCTTAACCAACCGAGTACACCCACGCATGCTGCTGGAGTCTGAGTATGGAAGAGCAGATCCTGTACTGTACATCTGTTAACAACAATGCTATTTTGGTCCTATTTCCTCAGCTTGTACCTGTTCAAACATGTATTTCACCTCTTAAGGAAGAATGTCTTTATAGCATGTGCCAAATGGTTTTAAATTTTGTCATAAACTAATTGGTATTGTATTGGATTACATTTGTTTACTGACCAAAACGTTAAGGTGTTCTAAGTTACAGTGCTTGCTGATTTTAAGTGATTATGGATATTCTTTCTTAATGAAAATATCACTGGGGGTGTTTGCCCCCAGCCTGTTTGAACTTTATCAGGATTCTTTGTAAATCGTTGGTACTTCAATCACGCTAACCTAATCTCCCACGCGAAAAGGGTTAGGGATGCTCCAAAACTGTATCTGTCGAGCATGCTTTTGCTGCTGCCAAACTGTATCTGAAAGTTAGGCCTAATGGTTCCAATTTTGCTGTTGTTTAGAGATCTCTTTTTTCCAGGTAAAGAAGGCAAGAGCTCTGCATTTCTTGGAATGTACAGGGCAATATTCTAATTGTAGACTTGTTCATATTTCTATATTTATTTTTAAAACATATCATCATACTTGGATTTAGTGATGTATGTCTTTCTAATTGATTTTTAAAAGTTAGTTCTTGGAAGTGTCCTACAGAATCAAGACAAAGATCCAGGCAATTTGCTTTCTTTTAACCTAAAAAATCATGACAACTGTGTTAGTGTCTCAAGTGTATGAAGATCCTTTATTGTTTTATTCTCTCAGATGTTTAGCAATGGATTCTCTTAATAAATATGTTATCAAGTAACTTCTTGAAGTTTTGTTTAAAACCTCAAACTTAACCAAAGCCTTAACCCCAAGCCATTGCTGCCTTACACACCCTTTTTCTATGTATTTTTTTTCCCCAACCGTGCAATGTCCTTGGTTCCCCAACCATGCAACATCCTTGGTTCCGAGAGGTACAAGACTGCATATGTAAAATGACAATGAGTGAAGCAGGGCTCCAGTCAGGTGCCACTGCAGGATGTTAATATCCTGTTTACCAGGTTTCTGCGGAATGTCTGAGGGAAGTCTGAGGGCAGAAGCTTTGGCTGTGCAGCACTTGCACTTGCACAGCACTCGATGCTCTGTTCAGTGCTGTAACCTGCTGGGCGGGGTGTGGCAGGCGTTTCCCTAGGGCAAACCAGCATTGTGGCACAAAACACAGGAATGTCGCCATCCACCCAGCGGAGGGAAGACCTGCTTGCCTGCGTCTGTCATTAACCAAGAGTGATTGTACTGTGCTGATTTCTTCAGCTTATTTTTCTTCAGAAGTTCAGCTTCTGTCAGTCAGTTACTTGGCAAGCAAATGCTGCTGCTGTGCAACAGAACAGGGAGAGGTGGGAACAGCTACGTGTCCTCAGCACAAAGCCTCCCTCTTTTCAACAGCCATGAGGAGCAGCGCTATAAAAAGTTTAGCTCCTTGAAAGGATGTTTTGGACACAGAAATGCCTGAAGTTCCTTCCCAAAGGGAATCCAAGTCACTCTAGGTGATACTGCTGGCCAAGTGGAAGTTCACAAGCACCAGAGAGGGACGGAACAGCCCTCACCCCATCAGCACTGGGAAATGACTCGGTGACAGGTCCAAGGCTTCCCTTCAACTTGGCTTGGCTTGAATGTGACTGTGGGTAGTAGCAACAAGGCTGTGTAGTGTTTGGTTTAAAATCTGTCCTGTGCTTTATATATAGAATTATATACACACACATAGAAAAACAACAGTACTTTTTACTACTTGGTAAAAGAAATATACAGTCTGTGAACAGCAAGTGTTTAGAGATTTAAATCCCATTTTACTTGCTCCACAGCCAGCAATAATTTGAACATTGCAAGCAGAGTTGTATGTAGTAGGACACCAGGTGACGTGCTTCATTGCAACATGCAACAGAACTGCTCTATTTTAATCCAAAAGCAAGCAAGGGACTCGCAAAAAGAGGCAGGAAGAAAGGATATAAGTATATCCACAACTACGCTGAAACATGCTGGGAACAAATAACATTTTTCAACAGTTAAAATTATCCTTTTGAGATGAAATCCAGGAGCAACTGCTCCAGAATGTCATTTGCCCAGGAGCAAAGCAGAGGAGAGGCTGGCTACTGCGCTCCTCAAGTGTGCTCTCAAAGAATTATTTTAACACTCCAAGCAGTAACATTTTCAGCTCATGCTTTTTGGTTTTTTTTTTTTTACCTGTGAGTCTTGGGAAAGCTTTGCCAAATCTTCTGCATGCATGTTCTACGCTCCTTCATTAAGACACCCAGGCTTCTCAAAAAAAGTTAATCTTTAGTACAGGATGAAGCTACATTTGCATTCCAGCATTCAGTTTCTATTGCTCCAAACCAAGTCGGAGCCAAATAAGCAGTCACCTCAATCAGTGACAGGAACTCACTGGTGGTTGAATCATGGACCACACCCAGGACATGGGACACTTTTCCAAGTCCCTTTCCTGCTCTTAAAAGCAAACTTCAGAACTATTTATTTTATTTTCTCTGAGTGATGCCAGAGACAGCACCTTTAGATACTAGTTGTGCAATGAACAACCCTAGTAAGACAGTTGTTGCAGTGGCTGAGTTAACTATTACTTTTATGGTCTGTTTTTAATCAGCTTAACAAGAGTTTGGGTTGCTTTAAAATAAGTCTTGAAGAATCAGTAAAATAACCAGCTGCACCACATGAGGAGGAAGAACATATCGTCTATCGGGAAGAGCAGCGCTAGCTTGTTACCGTACCGTTAAAGAACTTGTGGAGGGGACTTCACATCACTTTCCATTTTATAACTTAAGTTCTTAAACTCCTCATACTCCTCCGTGAAGCTCACTTGAAAACAGAAGGTGGACTTGCATTGCCTTACGAATTTACTTCCAGGGAAAAAGAACGCTAATTTAAAAAATTTAGTCCCTTATTACAAGTAACACCCACCAATTCTTACTGTACAATTTGTGGACCAATAAAAGGCTAATTGGCTGCCGCTCTGAAAGAGCAAGAAGTAGAAAATACTTTGCTGTTACAGGCAGACTGACAGTACTTAAGAAGAGCACCAGTAGGTACAGACAGGCCGTGCCGTTACCGTGTTCAGAATGAGGCTGACGGTGCGGTACCTGCTTCTCCCAGCACAAGAACATCTCCATCTCTGTTCCATTTACAGGGACTGTAAATCCCATTTTCCATGTAACAACACCGCAGCTGAAAGCCTGGAGACAATCCTGGACACGCCTTTTCTCACTGCGTATCTCAGAATTCCCAGTTTAAGCAAATGAGGTTATAATATAATCATTGGTGCGGCAACCAGCCTCCATGGCCTGGTTTTATTTTTCAGCATCAGGAAATAAGAACAGACGAATTATTGCTTTTAGTGTACACATTAAATTAGTCTGACTTGATTAATGACTTCTCCCACGTGTAAAGATGTAGTAAGCTACATTAGGTTTTAAATGTGGAACAGATTATGCTACATATTTGTGCAGCAAATTTTCATTCTGTTAACATCTAAGTCAAGACGTGCCAAGCTTGTGACACTGGTGTGTTCAAGTGTAACTTCCCTAGACTCCGAGAGTCTTGCACGTCCTATTAGTTCATACCCACATACAGGACAAAATGAAAATCAGTTGGTGAATTTTATATGAATGAAAAAGAAATTCCTGAGTCTGTATTAAAAACCATCTCTGATTTCTTTTCTCAAGAATCTGATTCCTCGTCCTCTTCTTCTTCCTCCTCTTCATGACCTTGAAGACCTAGGTGTAATTCGGTTTGATTGATAGCAGCCTCGTTGTCCATCTGCCCAAGAATCTGTCACAATAAAAGAGTTTTTTTGTATCTTGGTAATTATCAAGACCAGCAGTGATACCGAATACTTCTCAAATCACTATTAAAACTCTGCAGGCACAGCATCTTTTAGAAATCTGGTACTAAAACCGGTGACTGCATGAGCCCATCACAGTGACAAGCACCAGTCATTCCATAAAGAGCTTCAACCAGCGCAGGCTGCGCATCTATTGAGTAAAAGGTTCAGAGGATCCCTGTACCCCCATCCCCTACCATCAGGTGGCTGAGCTAGCACGTCGCAGTTCAGAGTATTGGACACGATGCTTAATAAACAGCAAGCTGAAGCTACACCAGTAGCAAGCAGATATTTCCCTGACTCCCTGGAAACAACACCCTGCTTTCAGGGATGGGCAAAGGCGAAACCCTGGAAACATAAACCAGCAACAAAACAGATAAACTCAACAGCTGAGCCTTTCAGTTAATGAGCGGCATCAACATAGAATCATAGAATCACTTTGGTTGGAGAAGACCTTTGAGATTGAGTCCAACCTTTAAGCTACCCCTGCCATCCCACCACTAAACCCTGTCCCTCAGCACCTCATCCATCCTTCTTTTAAATCCCTCCAGGGATGAGGACTCGACCACCTCCCTGGGCAGCCCCTTCCAGAGCCTGACAGCCCTTTCGGTCAAGAAGTTTTTCCTAATGTCTAACATCAAGAACTCCAGACGGAAACCACCCCCAGGAACACCTCCAGCCCCTCAAATCTATCCAGCCCTGTCACAGGGCAGAGCCAGCCCCTCGCCTTCCACCGGGCACCGGCTCCCCTTACTTCCTGAGCCTCCTCCGCAGCGGTGGCGAGGATGCCGTGACGTTCTCCTCCCTGGAGCTGATCATGGACTGCAGTGCCAGCTCTTCCACCTGCAAACGAGGGAGCACAGAAGCCTTTGCAGTCATTATTTCTTGGGCTCTTATTTCAATAGTTAAAAATAGAATCGAAATATTTTTTACCCCCAGGAACACCTCCAGCCCCTCAAATCTACCCAGCCCTGTCACAGGGCAGAGCCAGCCCCTCGCCTTCCACCGGGCACCGGCTCCCCTTACTTCCTGAGCCTCCTCCGCAGCGGCTGACGAGGAGGCCGTGACGTTCTCCTCCCTGGAGCTGATCATGGACTGCAGCGCCAGCTCTTCCACCTGCAAACGAGGGAGCACAGAAGCCTTTGCAGTCATTATTTCTTGGGCTCTTATTTCAATAGTTAAAAATAGAATCGAAATATTTTTTAAATAATAACAGCAGAGCTTTTTAAATCGCGTTTCACCACCCTTCAGTACTCAGCAGGGCACGCGGGA
>NW_009260831.1:182264-187903 GCF_000687185.1 Egretta garzetta | reverse complement strand
CCAGCGGTTTCCCCTTGCAGCCCCAGCCGCACACGACAGCGCTCCTCTGTTCCAACGCCATTTATTAAGAAGCTGCCAACCCACAGCAGCCGCGCCCTGAACTTCAGCGGATGAAGCGCTGCGCGGGGTTTACGCTTCGGCCTTGGCGGGGGTCTTGGCTGCAGCTTCCGCCCCAGGCTGCGCCGGGCCCTTGGCTGCGAGCTTGGCCTTGGCCTTGGCTTTCTTCTCTTCCTTCAGTTTATGCTAAAAAAGACCAAAAGAGATCATCAGCACAGAACCCGAAGCACCAACGCCTCCCTCTCTCGCCAGCTTCCCCGCCCACTCACGTTCTGCGCGTGGCGCAGGATGGTGTTGCGGCGCATGGTTTTGGCGTAGGGGTTCAGCTTGATCATGATTCTCAGGTTCTTCAGTGGGTTCTTCTTCAGGACTCTGCGGCGAATCTTCTTCCTGAAAAGAACAGACACGTGTCACCATCTCATCTCACAATTGCAGCTCTGCTAAATTTCTCCCTGAAACGTGAAGATCTGGAATTCCAAGTATTTATACCCAGAAATTAAAGGAATCCCAGCCCTATTTAGTGCAGGGAGATTTCTCATCTCACTACAAAGCCTTGCACTCAATTTCTAAAGAGACTGGACTTTGTGTCAGTTAGATAAAAAATTATTACTTTGGAGCACGCAGCGCCTTCTGGATTTCCTGGCTTCTCATGATTCTTCCGATGTCCGTATTGGTCATCTTGTGCATGGGCAGGCTGTGAAAGAAGCGTTCATAGCGTGAGCTGGGTGATAAAAACGCAGCCCCTTCAGTAAAGACGGGCATTTAGGAAACAGTACTGGCATTCCTTCTCCATCTCCTCACAGAAGGACCCGTGACACGGACGGGCTGCCCTCCCAGGCCCGTTTTACCATTTCTAAACGTTTTACAGGTTTGGTTTTTTTAAGCGTGCGATGCTGGCTGCGCTTACTTGTAGTCGCTCTTCAGCGTGGCAGCCTTGCGCCAGGTGCCGTACAGATCATCCAGCTTGCGGAAGGCGCTCTCCGTCCAAATGCAGAAACGCCCAACGTGGCCGCCAGGAGCAAGCCTCAGCAGGTTCAGCTTGTTCACGTCGAGAAGAGTAATTCCTGCGGAAAACCAGACAAACCAATCTGTAATCACAGTCAAGGAGTGTGAGACTGAGAAGTAACCGGATGGGACAGCACACAGCAACGGACGCGGGCTCATTGCAGCGTTTCACTACAGTTACATACACCAATGTACGAAAATATTTTAAATTTTAAAAAAGAATGAGCAGCCTTTTTCCAGCAATGAACTCAGCCGCCCCATTTTTCACTGCTCCAAATGCAGTTTAGGGGTGGTGACAGCCATAAAATTTGCCACAAACATCCTCGACATCACCAAACCGGATCTCAGAAAGAAAACATTAGCTGCCTCGGCAAGTCAGAACTTCCACAAAATCACGGGTTTCAGAAACACGGACCAATGAAGTGGAATCTCATCATTCCAGGCCGTCTATCAACAGAAGAGTAAGCGTCCCCCAAGTCACAATTACCTGGAATATTCCGGAAAGCTCTAATGATACCATTGTCCTCGTTGTAGATGATGCAGGGTCCCCTGCGCTGGATGCGACGGCGATTCCTCATTTTACCCTTTCCGGCCCGCATACGCTGGGAGGCATAAACCTGTATGAAAGCAGAACTGGTGAACACTCACAGTAGCCCAAAGGCCATTAGCCAGCCACAATGGAACTGCTTTAGGCAGAACTTCTCAATCATCACTGCTCATCTGAAACACGGAGCAGTGAGCAGCTCATCATTCTTCAGAGTAAAAAAAAAAAAAAAAGTGGTATTAACATTAAGCAACACCGGAACAAAGACAACTACGTAAAGAGTAAAGCAGCGTAGTAAGAAACTTACTTTGCTTAAACTCTTTTTTTACAGTTTCTCGTAGTTTTGTTACCCAGGGATTTCTAGCAGCAGAACTATTTGGAATTCCTACTACGGCAGAGCCAAATCACCCAGGTTTCGCTCCAAAGAACACACCTTCGCAACTCACCTTTTTGATGTCATTCCAAGCTTTAAGCTTCTTAAGAAGGAGAACAGCTTCCTTGGTTTTCTTGTAACTCTCAACTTTGTCCTCAACAACCAGAGGAAGTTCTGGGATCTCCTCAATGCGGTGGCCTAGCGAGGATTTTACAAGACATGACATTACCCGCTGATCTTGGCTGTACGCGCTTCTCAAGGTCATCGCCTCGTGTATTCAGAAATGATACGAGGTGATAAACCGTGGAAATTAAATTCATAATCTAATATTCAGGCAATGGAGCCTTGTGGGCCTGCCTCAGTACTTTCTCTACCTGAGTAAATATTAAGCAAACCTTTGGCTTCCATGAACAGAAATCAAACTGAACTGCCATGCGATTCAAAATTCAGTTTCCATAAACCGCACGGACAAGAGTCGCGTCAGTAACGCACGCAAAGGCACCTCAGCATCACCAAACTTCCAACTCCGCGTAACCGCCCCGTACCTTCCCAAGTCGTACGTAACAGTAATACACCCCCCCAAGGATGGGCTGCCTCTGAAACTCTTTAAAAGAGCATTTCGTTACCCACAATAAACACCTCGAGCGATCACACAGCAGCCGACGCTGCCCAGGCAATGTAAAACCGCAGGCGAACATTCCCAAGAGACAGAATTCCCACCTTTTGACATGACCAGTGCTGGGAGCGAGGGCTGCCAGAGCGGAACAGATGGCGTAACGCTTTTGAGTTGTGTTCACTCTACGGTGCCAGCGCCGCCAGGTCTTGGTCGGGGCAAACATGCGGCCTCCACGACACATCTACGCGTCCACCGTTAAGACCAACCTTTTTGAAGCTTCCTTTTCTAGCGTGACTCTTTATTCCTTGCTCAGTGTTAATTGTTCGTCAACCATCTGTACCAGTACACCGACAGCAGGCAACTGTCACTGAGCACAGGGTAAGACGCAAATTACGACATCATGGCAAGACAGCGCACGTCACGAGATTCAAGCTGCCCACCACCTTTGGCAGTGGAAAAAAAAAATTAAATAAGACGCAAATTACGACATCATGGCAAGACAGTGCACGTCACGAGATTCAAGCTGCCCACCACCTTCGGCAGTGGAAAAAAAAAATTAAAAAAATCAAAGAACGCTTCTGTTCATTAAAGAAATCTGAATTTGCATACAGAAGGTTCTGCTCACATTACAAATTTCTCGGTGGTCCACTACCTCAAGAAGCAGAAGATTCCATTTCACATTTAGATACTTAAAAATATTTTTTTTTTTTTGCTCGATGAGTTCAGCTTTACACCCGGCAGCTATGAAAGGATACATTTCCAAAGGCACCCTGGCCGGAGCGGTGAGTTCCACCACCTCGTACTCGAGGAATACGAGCAACGGCTCTCCCAGTACCCCAGGATTCCGCACTGGTCTGATGACCTGGAACAGGAAGGTTTTAATTCAGATAGTGACAACACTGCAATTTTCACACGGACACCGACAGACAGAATTCAGGACCACCAGTCAGAACTTCCACCATTATCATGTGTTTCAGAAACACGGACCAATGAAGTGGAATCTCATCATTCCAGCAAAACAAATCCTGATCAGGTAAATTAACTCAATGTTAAAAGATCTGCTTAGGTCAGAATCAAGTACATTAACATACTGATTCCTAAGCTCAGTCCTCAGTTTGGAGGTCTGGCACTGCTGTTCCTACTGGGTTAAAATGTTGATGTGAAACACCATCAGAAACAAACTTGAAAACACATGTTCTGACACAAATTTCCCAGGAAGCAGCAGCTGCCTGCACCTACTGGCCTCTGAAGCAACTCTACAAATGCCCATTTGCAGAGGTTTCTTCTTGGCAAACGCCTCAGATGAGCCTCCTGTGCTCGATGTGGAGGAGGGGCTATAAACCATGGTTTTTCATCAGTTTCTGCCTGATACACTGTCAGACCTTTTGTGTTCTTCTTGCAAAGAACATAGATTCCACTCGAGGACCTAGGCGGCACGATGCTGAGTAATACACACTTCAGATCAGACCCCAGCGTACTCCAAGACTTTTACAACACCTTGCTGTTCTTCAGAATAATAATAAAAAAAACTGTATTTCATACAACTTAAATTAGATTGTTAATAACCAGAACAGTTGCCTTGCCTTCTATACAGAATCCCACTGAACAGCTCTTCTCTTACTTGGATTCTAAATTTATTTCACTTTTAGCCCACCCATATGAAAGTCAAAGGCTCTAACGAGTAGCTCTGTCTGTTTTGTGGACAAGCCATACCTGCAAGTTCACTGACAGCATAGGGCTGCCTGTTGTTCTTGCGCAAATTCGTGTGAACGAAGTTCACAACGTCAGGGCGAATGGGAGCCTTGAATACAGCAGGCAAGGTGACATTTTTGCCTGATGCTTCTCCCTTCTCAGAGTAGACAGATATTAATGGTCGAGCGCAAGCCTGAAAAAGAAAAAAATTATTAAGCACAAGTGAAGCAAATTGCAAGTATTCAAATCCATCAAATATTGCTCAGAATGAAGGGGTCTTCAGTTCAACAGTGCCAGCACACTGACAGCAGGCAACTGTCACTGAACACTGGATAAGACGCAAATTACATCATCATAGCAATAATTTTCACTTAAAACAGTGCTCCACACTCGGAAAACTACACCTGAGGTTTGAAATTCAGTAGATTTTCAAGTCACGTGGGTAAAAGTAAATCTTGAATTGAATCCCTGGGCTCTTTAGTAACACCTTCTAAACTACTTCTCATCTGCTATTAAAAAAACTAAAACCCACCTGTGTTTATTCAGTTTACCAAAGGCTTCTTATTTAGATTATGTTTAAGAGCTGAAATGCGGTAACTGACTCCTCTAATACAATCTAGAGGCTCACAATGACTACAAGCAAGAAAACTTACTACTGGAGTGATTTTTTTTGTAAAGTCTGGGCCCTCTGGATAATCCCTGGTGCCTCAAAGTTTGGCGTGAAAAATTCAGCTGCTAGCAGCACCATCTTCCTTTCAAAAAACTGAAAAGAAGTCAAATAACAGCTTGCTGCTCTGAACAGCACTCTTTTTTTAAAAGAATATTCTAGCATTATACTGTACTGGCCGTTAAATTAAGAGATCATAGCAATAACACAGGCAAAGCATCTTCCTCATCTTTCCCATCCACAATTCCTTTCAGATGTATTAAAAATAGTACAAAACTCAAGACTAACCAACTAATAGCCACGGAAGTACTATCTGTGTTCTAAACGCTGGTTACTAGCATGGCACTGACTCCTGGAGTTAGTGCAGAGGCTCCAGCCCCAGAAGCCCGGAACAAACTCCATCAGGGTGAAGAAACCAGATCACAGCCTGAATTGTAGCAGCAAGAAAAGTCGTTCGTTTGCAACCTGGTTTTAGACCAAGGCCTCTTAAAGCCTGTTTCAGAATAAGAAAAAAAAAAAAAAAAAATTAAAAACGGGCGTTACAGAAACTGTTCTTCTAACTCAATGTGAGTGTCCGCATGTCTCTGCTTTGGGGAAACAGGTGAGAAAAATAAATAAATAAATCCCTGCCAGAGGGCGATGCGGGCCCCATCTCCCGCAGAACCCGAGGAAAGGGCGACTCGCC
>NW_009260831.1:181752-182098 GCF_000687185.1 Egretta garzetta | reverse complement strand
CGGCTCCTGACCCCAGCCCCGGCCCGAGCTTGTTCGCGTACGCCGCGATCCGCGGTGTCGAGCTCCCTCCCTCCGGGCTCCTTCATCGCTCTCGGTCTGCTCCCAGACCCGGGGACTCTTTTTCTGGCGGAGGGATTCGGCGTGACGAGTCATTCACCCTCACAGAAATGATAAAATTTTTGAGGGATTATTCTTTTTTTCATGGGGAGATGTGCATTAGAATAATTATGGATAAAGCCCTCTCCTGGGGGGGGGAAAGAATAATTTTTTGGCTTCCTTGGGCACACCGTTGCGGATGTAGTGCCGGGGGGGCGGGCGAGGCGCGCGGTTCGGTTGTGGAGGGCGG